>NC_143410.1:4184913-4487155 GCF_059467195.1 Physcomitrium patens
GAAGTAAGTTTGAATCCTGATTCAAATACACCAATGATTGATGTCTCAATTAATGGAGTGTTATTATCGAGAGTACAAGTAGACGGAGGATCTAGTATAAATCTTATGAATGCCGCTACAATGGAGGAGTTGGGTTTGGATCACTTATTGCATACTACAGTAGTTTTGAGAATGACTGACTTCAGTCGAGTTAAACATATTGGTATTTTATGAAGTATTGATACAGTAATTACAAGGATTACCTAAAAAATTGATTATATTGTTTTTCGATTGCAAAGCTCTATATTATCATATCCAATTTTATTGGGGCGACCGTGGTTGTATCAAGCTAAAGCTCAAAATGACTGGGGCCGTAGTACATTGACAATTGGAAAAGATAATGATAAAATTGTGCTTCAAATATACTCTGTCCAATATCACGGAGAAACTCAAGTTGCCAATTCAGAATTCATGTCGGATTGTGAAGATGAGTCTATAGAAGAAGAAATTAGTGCACTTGACCCAATTTATGCTGATACAAGGCAAGTTGTTGAACACATTAGAATGAAATACTAGTATAGGAGATTGAGAGAGTACTTAGTTCTTTTAGATATTATTGATAATTCTGATCATATGATTGCATATTAGATGAATAGACAAGAAGTAAATCACATTAGTACTATAGAATTGGAGTTGAAAAGTTCTAATTTGTTGGATTTTATAAAAGATTCTGAAATTGAGTAGAACATTATTCTAGAGACTCCTAAAATTCCATGATGTCAACCAATTAATTTAGGTACAAGGAAGGCTTTCCAAATCATTCAGATTTATGAGGGTATAAAAAGTAAAGAGAAAGAAATTTGAATGGATTACTTTTTAATGCATAAAACTGTTTTCGCATGGTCATATGCGGATTTGAAAGGAATTCCAACTGAAGTCTGTGAACATCAAATTATATTGGAGGAGAACGCTATACCTGTACACCAAAGACAACATCGACTAAATCCAAAATACTAACTTATGGTAAAAGAAGAACTGGATAAACTCTTAGAGGTTGGATTTATCTATCCAGTTCCTTTCAGTGAATGGATTTTACGAATTATTATAGTACCAAAAAAGAATAAAAAAGTTTATATTTGTCAAGATTTCTGCAAATTAAATACGACTACCAAAAAAGATTATTTTTCTTTACCATTTATGGATAGTATATTGGATGTTGTCGCTGGACATGAATATTATTCATTTCTTGATGGATTCTTTGGTTATAATCAAGTTAAAATTCTAAAAGAAGATCGGTTAAAAACTACTTTTACTATGAATAGGGGGACCTTTGCCTATAAGGTTATGCCGTTTGAGCTTTGTAATGCACCAACTACATTTCAGAGGATAATGATACAAGCCTTTCAAATTTATCTACGAATTTCAATGGAAATATTTCTAGATGATTTCTGTACATTTAGTACAAGAGCCAAGCATTTAGAATGTGTAGGTCAATATTTAAATCAATATGCCAAAGATGGAATTTCTTTAAATTCAAAAAAGTACCAATTTGGTATGCCTTTTGGTAAACTGTTAGATCATATAGTTTCGATGACAAGCATTGCTACAGATCCGGATAAAATAAAGATTATAGTAGAATTAAAACAACCAGATACTATTACGGGTGTTCAAACATTTGTTGGCCATGTCAATTATTATCTGTAATTTATCTATCTATTTATAATTATATACCTTTCTTTGACAAATCTCTTGAAGAAACCACCAACTGATGGGACTGATCCATTTTGGACAAAGGAATATACAATTATATTTGAAACATTGAAACAAAAATTAGTTTCAGCACTAATATTGGTAGCACCTTGTTGGACAAAACCATTCCAAGTTTTTGTCAATGCATCTAATGTCACGATTGGTTCTATGCTAAGCCAGAAAGATGACCGAGGTTTTGATCATCCTATTTATTATGCAAGTCGTCAATTGGTAGCAGCTGAAAGAAATTATACAATAACTAAAAGAGAAGCATTGGGGATGATTTATTTCGTACAAAATTTTTGACATTATCTTCTTGGTTATAAATTTGTTTTTCATATTGACCATGATGCTTTAAAATGTATGATTAATAAGCCTCAATTGAGTGGTCGTATTGCACGATGGATTTTACTATTGCAAGAATTTGACTTTATTATTCAAGTAAGGCGAGAAAAATCACATTCCAATACAGACCATTTATCTTGGTTATCCAATATATTGGATAATGAACCTATTAATGATACACTATCTGATGCGGAATTGTTTGCGGTAGATGTGATTACTGCGAAGTATAGTAAAATAATTTAATACTTGACATTTCAAACCTTTCCATCCAATTTTAATAAAAAGCTTAAACGACTCTTAATATTAAAATGTGCACCTTATACTATGATTGGTGAAGCTTTATATAAACAATACAAGGATGGAGTTTTGTGATGCTATATTTATCAAACTCAAGTACATACTATGTTGGAAGGTTGCCACTTGGACAGTTGTGGTGGACATTTTGCGGGGGACAGCATAGCTTGTAAAGCTTTACAGACTAGTTATTGGTGGCCAACAATGTTTGCACAAGCCCACCAATTCATCCGTCATTGTGATCCATGTCAGAGAATGGGTCGACCTACTGAAACTTCTGCAATGCCATTAGTACCAATTTTGGCTCAAGCACCTTTTAAAAAAATGGAGAATTAATTTTGTAGGATCAATTATACCAGCCTCGAGAAATGGACAAAAATAATATATACTAGTAGCAACGGATTACATAACAAAATGGGTTGAAGCCATAGCTACGAAAATCGATAGTGCAAATATAGTAGCAACTTTTTGTATGAAAATATTATTACATGGTTTGGTTATCCACGAGAATTGGTTATTGATCGAGGAACTCATTTTATAAATAGTACAATCAAAGCACTCACAGCTAAATACGAGATAAAACATCGAAAGACTACACCGTATCACTTTAGAACCAATGGACAAACGAAAAAGACTAATGGAATTTTATGTAAAATCTTAACAAAAATAGTTTCATGAGCGGAAACAGATTAGGACACTAAGTTGTTCGCAGCTTTATGGACATACTGTACTACGTATAAAGTTACTACCAATACTATCTCTTTCCAATTGATTTATGGCCAAGAAGTAATATTAACTATTGAATTAGAAGTCCAAAGTTTACAAATTGCTATAGATACTAGATTGAGAGATTAAGATTCATTACGACACCATTTAGAAGAATTGGAAAATTTGAATGAAACTAGAGCCAATGCATTAATGATTATAGAAACTACACAAAAACAAAGGAAGACTTATTATGATAGTAAGCTTAGATCAAAGGCTTTTATGCCAAATGATTTGGTACTTCTTTATGATAGTCGATTTAAAAATTTTCCAAGAAAATTTCAAATTTGATGGCATGGGCCATATCGAGTTATTGACAGATTTCCAAATGGTTTTGTGCAATTGGAAGATTTTATGGATACTAAATTTATGACACGGATCAATGGTAATCGGCTTAAACTTTACTATATATAAATCTGGATGGATTTTTTTTTCCAAAAAGGAGGGGAGGGGGATAAATAATGATGATGATAGGGTATTTCATCATGACGAATCGTGAAAAATAAGGGAGAGTCGACCCAATTGATTGGACCATAGTAAGAAGTAAAAGGAGGACTCTTGACAAGCATCGTGTTTTCTTTTGTAGTTAAAGGAGAAGATGGCGAATATGGTGTCTGAGAAACCAAAGATAGAGACAGATTGGAAGGAACGGCAAGAACGGCTGCAGATAGAGGTTGCAATGTTGCAGACTAAACTAGCTCCATTAGTGAAGGAGGCCAATAATTTAGTGTGGACTAATATGCCAATTTTAGTGACAACACCTTCGAAGACACCTTTGAAACCGACAGAAGAATGGTAGAAGATGTTAGAAGAGTGTGACAATCAAATTGCCATCTTGAGTCTCAGGTATGGAAATTGGTTTTGTTGAATGAAGATCTAACAATGCATTTGGATGGAGAACCATCGAACATCGAGGCAGACAACGAAGATGTAGCAGAGGAGAAGGTCACCAATTCAAAGGATGGTAAGCCAATGCCATTGACTGAAGAAGCCAATGCTACTACGTCTTTATAAGTTGAGGCTAAATAATGTTTGCGAGGGCACTGCACAATTAGATGTGGCGCTATGTAGAATAGGTAAATAAAATTTGTAGTAAATTATTGGTTGGTTATTGATAACTTTGAGAATTAGACTAATGATTAGGTAGTTTAGTTGGTAACAGTAGGTTATTAGTGAAATAAATGGTTAAGAATTCAAAGGATCATAACCTTTGGAATCCGTTGGCCGACGATCCATCTTTTAATAGGATAAAGAGGTTGAAGAAAGGGAGATCAGGGCCAGACTGTAATAATCGTAAGCCAGAGCAAGCTTGGTGCTACCTCTTTTTGTTTCTTTGTTATTGACGAGTAATGGATAGTTTCTGAATACTAAGAAGTTAGTCTGAAGTGCCAGACTATGAAAGTCGTAAGCCAAGATATTGAATTCTCTGTGATTAATTGAAAAATTGAATACAATAGGTAAGCTGGAGATGAGTAATTGAATATATATAAATCACAAATAGAGTAAGTAGAATATGAACGGATAAGAATATGGAAGTATTGTTGAATTGATAATTGTAGAATGGATTATGGATTGAATTAAGACAGAAGTAGTAAGCCTTGGTGTTTTGTAGTTTGATAATTGATTTCAGATAGCCAAAGTAAAGTCAATTGTGACACTAACAGATCCAATTCATATAACCAGTCTTTCCCTGTGTTCGAACCCACTTCTATTAGTTCAATTGCTTTGATATATTGAAGCTTGAACACAACAAGAATAACAGTTAGTTATTATTTGGTATAGCCAAGAATATTAGAAAATTTCTAGATATTTTAGAAAGCCTTATGTACAAAACTTCTTAAATATAAAAGGGTTTATTCATCCAATATCTTTTTGATATTGTAGTATTTATTTTTCTTCTATTTTTAAGGTTAAATAACTTGTTGGAGCTTGGCCAATAAGTTAAAACTAAACTCTCTACAACTAATTACCTAGTGTATTCTCAAATAAAAAACCATGCAATATGACAACGTATTTAGCTTCTCTATAATATAAACATAAGCCTTCTTGACATTGTTAAGTCTTTTTCTACTATGTGACAGATTTAAAATATATTGTATCAATTTGCATTGGTTCTCGCCTTAATAAATGTGCTTCTGAAAACTTGAAAGTTGCCATAATAATTGATTTATTCCTCTTCAATCAAGTCTTTGTTCTTAACATCTTTCAAATAAATAATTATTACATGTAATAGCTTAAGCAATGAATTGTTCCAAAGATTTTGCCTTTAATATTGTTAGTAATAAATCTTTGACATTATCCTTCAATTCATATCAAAACTGATTAATAAGGGCTTTGTCATTCTAGTCCACATTGTAAGCTAGGTTTTAGAATTTAGTAGTATATATGGTAGCTAACTATAATTGTATGGTGTGATTTGCAATCTGGAAATACACTAGATATCTAGCTGTAGAGAGTTTAGCTTTTACTTATATATGATGTCTTATCTTCCAAAATCCCTTTATTTTGCACAAAAGTTCAAATTATAACAAAGTCCTTCAAAATATCTTCTTCTCGAAAAGGATATTTTTATCCTAAACTTTAAAAATTTATTTTTCTTGATCCAACCGTTCAATTTTTTTCAAATTTCTATTTAATATAGATTCTATTCTTAAGCTTTACAACAAAAAAAATGAATCGTAAATCTACTACTTATCTTCTAACAACTTAGAAATTCTAGTAAGTGCTTCAAATCCTAATCTAGAAGCACCTAAAAACTATTTTCCTCATATCTCAAAAATCCAAATTCCAAATACTACAAAATTTGTACATAGTGCTTATTAATATAATTACACACAATTTAAAAAAATTTGAGCCAAAATCTTGTCAAATTGCTCAAGATATAGCTCAAAATACAACCACTAGTAAATTAGATTACTTACTATCTTTAGATTTAAAGTGTTGACTTCAACTTCCAATATCTCCTTTATTTCAACTTAGAATCCATCAAACAATATGCTAAAAGTATAGTTAAAAAAGTACTTTTTTCAATCCTAGTCGCTGATTCTTTATTGTTTTTTGTACGCACACGTTATATCCAAAAGAGTGACAGTAGGTATGAAATCAACACCTTAACTTTGAGCACTTATATTTCTTTCATATAAACTCCAAATCACACAAAAATTTCACCAAAACCATAGCCAAAAACCTAAACTTACTGAGTCTAGCCTCCAAAACTCAAATGGTCTTGAAAGAGTAATCCTAATCCCTAATAAGGCCTCAGGCAGCCTCCTTGAAGCCTATTAGGCATGTTTTTTGGCCAATAGGAATAGAGATTTTCATCATCCATCTTCATTCATCCATATAGATGCCCTAACTTCTCTTTTTGCTTTCAAAACCTCTCTCCAACTATTTTTTTCTAATAAGATTTACATAATTTATGCTCTAAACATCAATTAAAAGAAACACATATGTAAAAATAAAAAGCTACAAAAGAGTTAATAATTAGATTAGGAACTTTGGTTTGTTTAAAAGAATTGTGATTTGAAAAATATTGGAAGTTGAAAAAGTTGTTAAAAGGATTTAGAAGCTTAACATATTTGAAGAAGTTATGTATGGCATCATATAATATTTTAAAAGAGTTTCTAAATAGATTAATTATTTTATAGGCTTATTTAAAATTTACAAGTTTTTTATGTATAATTAAAAAAATAAAATGTCATATTAAATTAATATTTTAAAATTTTAATTCTATAATACTAAGAAGATGATTTAATTAAGATTAGAAAGACCATTATTATTACTATATTTTCTTATACCATCTATATCTATAATAGAGCCTTTAAATATCTATATATTTTTTATATTTTGGAAATTCTATTTACATACATTAAAGCTTAAAAATTCTAAATATAAAAAAATATAAATTTCAAGATATATTATTTAATTATTTTATATTAGTTAAAAAAATAAAACATATATATATATATATATATATATATATATATATATTTCAATATTCTATGATTAAATCATTATGATTTTGAACATAGAACTTTATAAATTCTTTATTTTAAATATAGGTGTAATTTTCTGCCATTAAATTCCTGACATCAATTTGAATAATTAAATACTACATGATATATAAATAATAAAGATATCTTATTAAATTCCTTCTAGCTTTTTTGCTTGTCCCATTCTTTCTCTCTCTCTCCCCCTCTTTCTTCTCTCTCCATTCCTTTTGGCACTTTCTTCTATTACCAATATATTTTATAACAACCAAAATTGACAATAGAGATTTGAAGGCTAAGATGCCTTGAGCCAATTGATTGGATTATATTCCATTTTTGTGACACATAGTGATAAAAAAGATATAATATTTTATCATTTCATTTATTGTATCTATTGAAAACTATTTTGGAATATATATAAGTGGCTAAAATTAGTCATCTTATAGAAACTAAAGATGTAAAACCAAAAATAAGAAGAATCCTTGAAAATGATATTGCTTACTTTTAGAACTCTTAAGCATGGATTTTGAGTTCTATGAACAACATGCATTTTATATAAATTTATAAAATATAAAAATAAAAATAAAAATTACAAGCATTTTAATAAAAAAAAATTATTATATTTTATTTGAATGCATATAGTGTAAGTTGTTCTAAAAAATTATCACAACATATGTCTAATCATGTAAAATATCTATAAACATCTATGTTTTTGAGCACTTTATTTTTTTTACATATATTGTCCAAAAGCAAAGAAGTATTAATTTTAAAAACTTATATAATATAATAATATAATATTTTTTTTATCCAATTTCTTGCTACTACTATCATCACTACTTGATTTTCGCTTTTTTCTATGATAATAAGAGAATTAATATGAATCTAATAACAATAACATGAAGCTAGCCTCAAATGTTGACTTACTTACTTTATTTATTTATCCATTCATTTACATCCCCAAAATTGGAAGTATTAGACATATATGCAATTACATATGAAGATCTAAAGTAACCATATAAACGTAGTAAGATAAAAAAAAAAAAAAAAAAAAAAAAAAAAAAAAAAAACTACAATAATACCACATTCACTATTGTGCACATCTTAAATTCTTTTTTAATTTGAATATGTCTTCAAAAGATTTATCCAACAACATCCAACCAAATTTTTATATCTTAGATTAAAGTTCAAAAGTTAAAGATTTTCATGTTTAAGGTAGAGAATCTAAGATACAAATGGAAAGATATTTATATATAGATTAAAGAGAATTTTGGCTTTTCAAAGCCTCATCAAAATCTACCATAAGTAGCATCTTAAAGTAGTATAAAAATCTTAAGAGCATACAATTGATACATTTTTTAGCAAAGAGGGAACATATTATTTGCTTCTATGAATTGAACAAGGAATTGACAAATTAGATCTTGTAATAACTAGTAAGCAAAGAAATAGTGACAAAAGAGCTAATAAAATAAAATAAAAATGAAGGGAGGCCAACTTGCTAAATACTTAAAAATCAATCAAAGAAAGAATGTCCTTTGATTTTTAAATGGATGGTTTATCACTTCCAAAAGTATTTTTCTTTTAAATCATATAAGTTATTTGAAGAAAGAAGATTGATCAATATAGAAGTTGTTATCTCATAGTTTCCTACTTTGATAGAGAAGGTCTTAAAATATATTCTAAAAAATCTCTTAAATATAAAAAAATGAAATAAAAATACATACCTTTATTTCTAGATGGAACTTGACTATATAATTGCACATGAAAAAATTGAAGGAATAAAGAATGATAAAGCTTGACTTGTATTAGAATTGACATCAAATTAAAATAGAAGTAAAAAAAAATTATCTTTTATTGTTGGAATAAAAAATGTAAGCTATAGATCCTAAGATTCTATTCTTTCTTAATAATGCACCATCTTATAGAATAAGTGATTTGGACATTGAGCATATTGAGGTAGCACCACTCTCTAAATATAATATCAAAATTCTATTTAATGGATGTTGGCATAACTATTGCTTTCAAGTAACATTATTGGCACTTTTATTTATAAAATAGTAAAAAAAATATTATTTTATTTTTAAATAAAAAAATATTTAAATTGCCATGTCTCCATTAAAAATTACCAATTTCTTTCAACACACAAGATTATTCACTATTTACTACCAAGAAATTTAGTGTAATATGGATGAAGATATCATCAACAATAAGTTTCTAAATAGCATCTAAACACTATCCAATGTCAATAGAAGCCCTTCTTAACCCGCTTGCAAAAGCTTTAACCCTCTTTCAAAAGCTTTAATGGAACGTGAGTAGTTGTTTGATGATGTAATAGGACATGAGTGGTTATTTCATGATGAATTGCTAACAAACATTGCAAGCAAAGAGGTTGAAGTTTTTTGACTTCTATGTTGTGATCAAGCTCCTTGACATTACAAAACCTATACCTTTCTCAACATACATGATGTTGAAAGAACTCTAACACAAGCTAGGTGTCTTCAATTCCTTACAAACAACTCTAAATGTTTGAAATATCGAGTTGCCACCATAAAATGGACTTGGAAACATCAGAAGTTGTTGAGTTACTGCATATTGAGTTTTAGAGGGATTACTGTACTCTAGTCAGTTACACAGAGAGTGCTTCGGCTACAGAAGACTCAACTCACGCAAGCGGACAATGTATGTGTGGATCAGTATCAAACTCCCGCCAGTTCGAGCAACACAGCAGATGCTGCAGTAAAGAGTGGTGAGCTGGACCACGAAAATCTGCTTGCAGCCATTGGATCCATGGATACTCCTTTCACGCATCCGAGAAGATCTCCATCGGCGGACTTTGATTACATCCATGACGTGGTGAATTACTGGCAATGCACATGATTCCTGTGTAGGGAGAAAATAACTTAGTCGGTCACTGTAAATCCATGCGAGAATCCAGTGATAATGGAGCACATGGATTTGGTCTCGGTGCAAAATTGCCTGACCCAGTTTGCAGTTTGTTCTTGTGAGGTTTTGGATCCTACTCTGCAGAAAACTTCCGTCAGCTCAGCTATTAACCTTCTCTCCGCTTGAGTGGTAAATTATAATTCCCGCTTGGTGTAAGTAGACGGATCTCTATTGAAGCATGACGCAGGTTGTGGGGATGTAGATCTACGTCCCAGCCATTTACAGAGGCGGGCTCTTTTGCAGAATCTAGCGAGCAAAAACAGTTCCATGAAATAGGAACTCTTCAAGTTTATGTCTTCTTTAAAGACAACGCCTCGTGACATCGCAGCGTGCAGTGAATTAAGCGATATAACAAACACTATCACACCACTACCATTGAACAAACTTTCAACGTTTTGACAAATCAATTACATGCTCTTTCCTCCTTATATAACAGTCCAAGTCTTGAGATATCACAGTGGCGAACTCTACAATAGAACCTGAAGAACAACGACAGCATGGAGTATGAGTTCGTGTAAGTCCATATGGAATTAAAACATAGTAACTTCAGTTGGAAGGTTTAGAAGTGTCGATCATATCTCATGTCTCTGTTCTCTGCTACAAATACTGGAGCCTATTCTACGCAAAACATTATCACAAGCCACAACCACGATAATTTCCGTCATCGCTTTATTGTTTCTAATTCAGCAAACCAAACGGGGCGGATAGCACAGCTGCTTCTACAGCAATTAACCTAACATATCCTTATTTCAGAAATCACGCTGCATCATCCACCTTAATAAGAGTAACAACTCAAGTGCCTACCAAAATGTGTTTATTCTCAGTGTCAGTTTGGAAAGTACCTACAATTTGTAAGCTCCGACCAAAATATCTCTGATCTACGTCTAGCACCAACAGGCACTTGTACCCGTTGAGACCATATAATTATTTACGCTTTTGCACTCAAAAGGTGTAACCATCTGCGACCAAAATTCACAAATTTTTGCAACACCCCTATGATCTTAAGTGCCTCATGTTCTCCGTGTTTAAAGCTGGTCGTGTGTAACGTGGCGACGTGTGCAAATTTAGCACTAAGCGGTTGCTCCCGAACCTTATCGCTCAAGGGCACTTCAACCTGTGCCAATGAGCATGTTTGTCGCATTGAGCAACTTTTGGTACCCACATCATACTTCATCCTGTCGCCTCAGCACAATCAAGCGTCAGCACAAGTCGTTACGGAGATGAAAAAAAAATCCTGCGAAAGTTGCAATATCACCAAGTAATACCAAGCCTCCTCAATCCCAAACGTTGTGTTGTTAATCAACCACGAGTCACAATCCCCGCAACCTCAACATTTGCCGGCAGAATGAAGGTTCCAACCTGCGGTTTCGAGCATCAGACTGATGCACCTGGAATCCAGTTCCACATGTTGTGGCTCGAGGTGTTCAGATTGTTGGGAAGGTCGACAACGTCCGCCGTGTCAGAGTTTGTGTCGCGTGGGTGGAGGGCCACAATGGGCTGGCGGCAGAGAGGGCAGGTCAGCAGATACACGACACAAGAGAAGCAAAACAAGTTGTGTCCACATGGCTGCAATCCCACCTGCACTATGTCAGCTTAAACATGCAACAGTAAAACTGCACCATGCATCGAACAATATTGCGAATATTGCAATGAATTCTCTTGTGGGAGCTTACGGACATACCATGAGGTGGACGCTGGCTTGGTGTTCAAGGCAAACAATACAGACGCTGTCGTCCACATCCTCCTGCAAAGGAGAAGCCTCATACAAGCTGTACTCGGGTGTCTCCCGAGCAGTCCCCCAAGTAAAATTTGGCAGACTATCGCGCAGAAAATCGCAGTGAGGAAAATCGAACGGCGTGCAAGGAGTGCTGTCTAGGAAAGTACAGTTACTATCTGCATCGGATTTGTCGTCCTGCGATGGAGTTGGTAGTGGCAAACCACCATCACGGAAAAAGAACAAGCTTGATCCCATATGATAGGCTGTTGATGCAACCGCTGGTGGCTGACCCGCTTGGACATCTGAGCTTGCATCTAACCAGATACCGTTGTTCTCGCCGTGATTGTTCTTAGAACTGAGCGAATATTGGCTACGATGACCTTGAAGGTGGATGCCGCAGTCATTGTTGTTGCAATTGGTCATGTTGGAATTGATATAGCCAATTGACCGATTGTGCTGAAGGAGCCGCTGCTCGAGGCGAACTTGCTGCAGAGCATGCTCTAAGGAGGCCACAGATTGCTGCAGCCCATGGTCCAGAAGTTCAAACTCCGATACGCACTCGTGAGAATTTTCTAAGTCGGAGCTCTGTAAACCCATTAGCTGTCTCTCAACCTGGGGGCATAAGTTCAACAGGAAAGTTCAGTCAGCACACTACGAGAGGCAAGTGTCGATACTTATAAGTCGTTTAGACTCTTGGTAATGATAATGGTCAATGTCAGGATTTCCGCTGCGAAACATTACCTGAGGTTGCCAGTCGAAGAAGACATGCGATTGATGCGTAACTTTGTTGTGGTCCTGGCCGTGGCAATCCACTGCATTGTCTCCCTTCACTACCTGCTCCTGCGGTTGAATGAAGGTACCATAAATCAAACTCATGTGATAACTCATTTAATCATCAACGTATCGTTCTGAATTGACTAATTTCCGCACGGATAAGATCCATCTCGTTGTTGTGAATGAACACTGAAAAAGAGAGCACTAAAACATCGAATTGGTAAGATTGTTTTCAGATTCGTAACGTTTCTACTACTTTACACGAGAAGTTTCGACAACTGGTGCATTACCTCAGATACATCAAGCATAGGGATGTGAGCTTGCTGTGTTTGTTGATGAGCGGCCACAGCCTGCACTTGGTGGTGCTGCTGCTGCAAGTGTTGCAACCAAACTTGGTGTGGCTGAAATGGCACAGTCGTAGCCACTGGATCATTGAGATGTGCCCCTGGTCCATCTTCCGCCTTGGGTGAATGCTCATTGTCGTTGTTTGTGAAAGCTTTGCGGGGAGGGGGCTGGTAGTAAAATTCCACACCGTTGATGACGTGCTCTCGTTGCACGAATTCCCCTCGGCGCTTGCACTCACAAAGATCCTTGTACTTGGCCACAGCTTGCTCGATTAATGAAACTGCTGTCTGAACTACAGCCTTCTTCCCTTGAATACGAAACAGCCGAATAGGTATTGAATCCGGCCTGAACGGAAAAATCAGAAATGAACTTAGCCCAACATTCTCCGCGGCTCTTTCACTGTTTCTCCGAATCCCAGGTTTGCGTTCTGGCGACAAAAATCTGGATTAAAACAAAAGGCAAGTCTATGTTTGGGAGGAAAGTAAATACCTGCAAGATTCAGTCCACGATTGCACAATTGCGCCAGTGACCTGTCCTATCAATCTGGCGCTGATGCCTCTGGCACCGATCACAAAACCGGCAGCCAAGAGGGTCACCCTCATCAAGGCTTGTGTCCCGGCGGCCTGGTAATCAGTGCTCACCACGCGGTGATCCTCCGAAGGCAACATGGGTTGTACTCCGGCCTGGGCATCAGCTATGGTACTCCCACTTCGAGGTCCTCGTGCAAGACGGCGCCGACTCTCAACAGCTGCTCGCATACTCTGCTTCTGATGTTGCTTCTTGGTCGTAGAGCATTTTCCCGCCTGAGTCCACAATCTCATTACAGCTTCAATATATCAACTCATACTTCTGGACAACCTCAAAAACAAGCAGAAATCTGCCAAGAACTCATGCAACCGATACTAACCCCAGTGTTAAGTCGCCATAGACTTTCCCATCCCCACAGAAGAAAGGAGAGAATAGTACAAATATCGAAGATTCTTGTACCCAAACAGTGGGAATAAGTGGCGAGATAGATGTCATTTCGGTGTTGCTCCTACATCAAAGTTGTAATTTCTTTCAAGTACAGACGAAACAGAGCTGTTGAATATGAAATAATTGGGCTTACACAAGACCAGGTTACGCCATAGCTGCAGTCTCTCCCAACAAGCCTGTGATTCAGAGTCTTGGGAAAGTCCCATGGGGTTGTACGAAGGCCATTGGCAATGTCTGAGGGGAGCTGCTGGCTTCCACCCAGTGAAGAGAGTGAGTGAGCTTCGTCAGCTCGGTTGTGTTTAAGACTTCGCAGATGTTGATGGTCTACCAGTGCATTTTCAATGTCCTGCAGGAAGGTGGGAGTGGAGCAAAGAGGTCATGTGCAAGACACGGGGAATTTTAAATACCTACAACACCACTGTTGGCGTTCTTCGACAACCGCGACAATCTGGCAACAGACGTATATACTATACTGATGTTGTCTACATTGCTGAACTACACACTTTTTAACCTGTGTGAAACGTGAAGTACTCGGACGAATTTATTGGATTTCACCCCCATAGACCAGAATAGAACCTGTTTGTGGGGTTGCTAAGAAATCCTATCTCGTTGACGAATTTAAATCACAATAAGATTGGGAAGTCTCTGCCAATGATTAGGAATTCGTGAGTGTTTAGAGGGTTCAAGCCTATGGAAGTACATGACAGTAGCACAGAAGTTGATCAATTGAAATAAATGAAAAAGTCGCAACACTTCTGCTCTTGAAAGAGTTGCGAAGAACAAGGAGAGAGAGAGAGAGAAGAGAGAGAGAAAGAGCTTGGGGGGGCACCAAGCGCCGCGGATAGCGGTCTTGCTCCTCTTGGCCGCCACGCAGCTTGAGAGAGCGAGCAGCGTGCACTTTGCGGTGCTTGAGCTTCTTGAGCGTCCAGCCGCAGCCGGATGCAGTATCATGGGTAGTACATGCAGTCGAGGCAGACTCCATGGATCATCATCCTGCAAGCAGCTCCTGTACCTTTCCCGGACAACAGGTCACAAGCTGGAAATGCTTCACCATAAAATAATACTACATCACTCCTTTACACCGAAACGCAAGCTAACGGTTCACTGGTACCTCCGCAGGCTAAATAAACCCTCCGATCATCTGTAAATTCCCCTACCTTGTCTTTTCACTCAAGTACCCGTGCGCATACAGCCATTGCTCGTGATCGTCACCATTCTCAGGCAGTTATGGCCCGCCGCACGTCCGGAGCAAAAATTTGCTTCTTGTGCGACTCGGAAAATGGCCGCAGCTCCATGATTGCCGCTCAACTTACTGGCTACGTTTCGTGATGGGATCAAATGCGATATAGTTTTCACGACGGCCAACCTTTTAATCCTTCTTTCACAACACTCAGAAGATCTTATTCTGCTAAAAGTCGCCACCAATATCACGCGTGTAAAAGTGGTGCAATAGATCTCTTTCACGACTCTCGCCGATTTTGATCAATAGTTTTGTGCGAAACCTAAACACCCAGCTGAAGTCATCACAAAGTATCTCTTTCCTGTACTCTCGTTCATGCTGAAGTCATAATAAATGGCAATTCCATCGAGGGTGTCGCGACTCGATGCAACATGGCGCAGGAAACATGTCAAGATTCTTTTGGTAAGCATTACAGGTAGTTTAAGCATACGTGGCGACCACTTAACCTCCGTGTGCAGAATGGAGTTGCACATCGGGGGCACTCGCCAGGAGGTTACAAGTTACAAGCTCATTGTCTGTGCCGTTCGGTTCCTAAACGATCCAGCGTTAGAAGTCTTGTGGTGCAGAGGTAATACCAAACGAGGCCGGTCATGAAGACCACTAACGGCACCGTGATCAGAATTGGGGTATCACTCCAGCCTGGGTAACTGCCCCGCGCAATCCTGGTTCAACAGAATTGGGCAGTTATACACTGGTAATCTCACTCTCTCTCTCTCTCTCTCTCTCGCTAGCTCGCTCGCTCGCTCGATTTCGCTGATCAACCCATCCCAAACTATTCGTGGAATCTTGCTGTGCACTCAGATGTTCGTTGACACCACTGTGTACCTTCAGCTTCTCGGCACGGCACGCCGTCGGCGAGGCTCCAACGATTCTCTCAACCGCTGAATATTGAAGACTGTGAACAAACCTGACTGCTTCCTATGACTCAGGAATGTGAAAATCTGGTGGTTTGTGCCTCCGATCAGTGAAGATCCAGCATTGCAATCTTCACGATTATACATAGACCGCCCTAAACAATGGACCACTGGGCAGATCTAATCCTCGCGAGGAAGATGCTCATTACAGACGTGGGTGCTTCTGTGCAGCAAAATTAACAAATGCTCACTATCACCGAATGGAAGCCATGCATTTCGAAGATTTACGCCAAATGAGGACATTTAAAGATGATCGTAAGTTCCGCACAATCGATCCAATTCCTCGTGATGCGCGTCACCAATACCTCAATTTTTCTAACATGTTATTATTAATTGAATTTTTTTATTAAAAAAAACAAAAAACAAAAAGGTTTAAGGTTTGCAAAACCAACAAGATTTTTCGAAATCGGAATAACATTCCCTCCAAAAACCGATTAAGCCACTCAAATAAACCATACGCATGAGTCTAAATAGAACTCCCCAAAGCCATAGGTGCCTACACATTCTCCACTCTCACCATCACCTCAACAATCAACTCCCATTCTCCCATCTCCAGCATGACCAAATCAGCAAACGACATTGCTACCCACACAAGCAATCGAACAACACACAATCCCGAACCACAAGCACATGGAAACGACCCAGCATGCAGCAAAATCTCACCACCGCCTCGCAAGCCGCAGGCGCTACTCCACCTGTATGAGACATGGTCCAATTCAGTGGCACTGATCACACCGCCACGGATACACCAGCCATGACGAATGGGCAGGACACAGCAATGCGATTTCCAAGGAAGAGGATCAGCTCCGCTCGGGTTTGAATGGGTGTGACGATAGCTTAAGGGGGGACCTGCGAGGGCTTATATGAGAGAGAAGCAGAAGAAGCGGAGGAGGAGGAGCAGGAGGAGCAGGAGAGCAAGGCTTGGCGAGATGGGGGGCAGGGCAGGGAAGGGGAAGAGAGGATCGATAGATCGTTTGTTGGTGAGATTCACCCCAAATAATCCGGACAGATTTCCCTCCTGCGGCTACAGCATCTGATCTCGCAAGATTACCTCCTCCTCAAACTGCTCCACTGAATCATCGTTTGCCCACGAGGCAGTTCAGCCAAGAAGGCCGCCCTCCTCCCTCCTCGATCAGCTCAGCTCGGCTCACGCAGCAGGGCCGTCATAGCCTGCTGTCCTTCGCGGTCTCCTCAACCTGCCCAGTCCAGCCCAGTCCCACTTCGGCGTTGCGTTGCGTTGCTTGCTTGCTGCCTGTTCTGCTACGAGAGGGAGCTCAACCATCCCCCGCGCCGACCCGGGCTCCGGTCACCGCACCCCATTCTCCTTTACCGTTCCTTTTCCCTGTTTCGTCTGTACTGCTTCCTTTTCTCTATTTGGCTCTTTTGCTTCGTGAGGCAGTTAGAACTACTTTTTCTTTTCTTTTCGACTGGCGAAGATTGTGTGTGCACTGGAGAAAATCTGTAGAGGATTATACTTTTTCTTCTGAGGGCGTGAATTTGAAACCAAGGTTACGTGGGCCTGGAGCTACCTGTGAGATTAAACTGTGTATTAAGAATAATATAGTCTGTGTGCCTTGCATTGATAGATATCTTTTCGTGCAGGATGTTTAGCTCCATCTGCGAGCTTAATTTATCCGCGGATGATGATGCCCGTACAACGGCATGTGTAACTGCTCGGGAATCAAATCCACATTCCCTTAGAACTGGCTCCTTTGGCCATTTTTCTGTTGGAAAATGAACCTTTGGCTCTCACAAAAACTCTGCCTTTCCATTTGTCGCTGATGTGTGTTAGTGTAACATGAGTGAGATGCGCTGATGTGTGTTAGTGTAACATGAGTGAGATGGATAGATGTAATCGTGGATGGATGCGGGTATGGATGAACGAGTGGGTAGTGGATGGATGAAGCCAGCCAGCAGAGATGGCTGCTAGCTCTGGAAGAGGGGGCAGTGGCAGTTACTGAGCTTGGAAGGGAGGGAGTAGGGGAGGGGAACGGGGTGGAGGGAACAAGGGAACGGAGAAGGGGAGCGGGGGGCCCTGATCTTCTAGACGATTCTTTGATCCATCATGATGACGAGGATTGTTGCCGATTACTCTCCCATGATGATTCCCATTTCGAAGCCCATCATGACTCCCACCCAATTCCCCTCCCAAGACCCCCCCTCCCTCTCTCGAAGTCCACCACCCCTCTTGCCCCTCTCTCATAATACCCCTCTTCCCCCAAGTCCTGCCCCCCCCCCCCCCTCCTTCATTCCTTCTTACTTATCATAATAGCCCCTCCCCCACAAAGGGGCCAAGAATGGCCAAATCCGTTTTGCATTGTGTGAGAGTCACATTGCTAATGCCTAGTTTGCTCACACCTTAAATGTGACCCTCCACTCCCTCTTGTTCTCACGCATCTTACAAAGTACACTATTACAAGCATTTCAAATGTATACAAAATATGAAACAAGAATGGGCATTATACATCATTTTTTCCAAGGTAGCAGAGTAATTACATTTTTCAGTACTGAAGGGAAAAAAAAAAAAAAAAAAAAAAAAAAGACATAAAAATCTTGATTAAAATGTGGGTCTGAAGTTAAGTTTGACTTATTTTCTTAATCATTAAGAGAGAAATTTAGGCATCTCATTGTGTTTATGTTTGAGCAATTGGTTTTTACTCTGTAGTCTTCCATCTGATGAGAGAAATCAAATTTCCAAGTGAAATTTCCATGGTTTTGCATGTGGGTTTTTAAAGTATTTTAATACAAAAATACAAAAATCGATTTATTTGATACTATTTAGCTATGTAGTAATATGTTTGAAATTTAAAAAAATTGCGACTGCAAATTGGGTTTCAAAATCACTTTATATTTTGGTTGTTCTCTGGCAACTTACAAAGTAGAATTTTACCTTGTGTTAAGCTTGCAAATCTAAACAGGTGAATTATTTGGCTTAACAGTTGAAAAGGTGCTACCATTTGGAAAAATCAAATTTTTTATTGAAGCTTCATTACAAAAAAAAAAAAAAAAAAAAAAAAAAATGTAGTTTTGTAATAAGAGATTGAAAAGATTCTTAGAATTACTTTATACATGATTTATAAAAGTATTAAATCAATAGCTGTTATTGGTTAGAATATGTATCCTAAATGAATTAACTTACTATTTATTTTTGTAAATAAGTATATCAGCATTACTGTACCAATTTTCCAAATTAACAGTTCTTTCTTTTTATTATTGAAATTTAGAAATTGAGTACTTTTGCCATCTTAAACTACTTATGGTATTAATGTGAGATGTAAAAAAATCAAAAAATTAGTGATTGATAATTTTGTATATAATTTTCTTTTTATTTTCTTTTACAAGTAGGAAAACTTCTTTAAAATAAATCACATGCTTAATTTTTTTATATAAAAGTAAATGAATTCAATCTTTGACACTAAGATTTTTCAAGAAATTGTTTACTTTTATATTACATCAAAAATGATAATAATAATAATAATAATTATTATTATTATTATTATTATTAAAATATCTCAGAAAAATTATAAATCATCTTAAACATTTGTAATGCATCTTTTGATTTCTTATGATTTATCAAACTCCCTCAGATTAAAAGAATAATGCATAGATTTTGAGAGCATCCATTCTTCGTTCTTCAAAGGCTTGAGCAATTAAATATTAGGCTTTCAAAGCTTATTGAATACACAACCTAAAATAAAAAAATAATTATAAATATTCATTAATACACACACACACACACACACACACACATATCTATATATATATATATATATATAGCATAATTGAGAGAGAGGATTTTGATTTTCACACATTTGATGACGAATTATTTAGATTATTCTCTTTAAAGATTCTAACACCTATTCAACAAGAATTTGTGTATATCAATAAAGCATTTATCATACAATAAATTTTTACCACATAAATGTTGTTGAAGTAATTAAAATCTTTAAAAGTGAAAAAAAAAATTAAAAAAACTGTTATAGTATCACAAAAATAAATAAATATTTTTTTAAAATATAAATATTAGTCGTTAATTTTTTAAAAAATATATTCAGAGATTCAATCTTGTTAAAATTACAATTTGTTCTTACTATGTGAGCTTAGCACGTTCAAAGCTGAAGATTTTTCTAATATTTATTGTTCACTAGATTTTGGCTTTTTCAAATCGATTAAAAGTACCATAATAATAAAATTAGATGCTAGTTGTTGATAATTATTCTATTGAAAGGACGGCAATCAATTTTCTTCGATAAAAATTATATTTTTTATTACAAAATAAAATGCAAAAGGTTAGAAATTAACATTTTTATCACTATATAAAAATAAAGATCTTTGTAATTTAATTTCATGTATTTTCTAAAACAATTATGTGAACATGTAAATTATGCTTTACAAATTATAATGTTTATATTCTTATACTTTTATGTATGTTCAAAGGAAACAGAAGTGATATATATTTGTGTTTATATATATATATATATATATCAAACTCATAAAGTAAGTAATTTTCTAAGAAATTAGTAGAAAAGAATGAAAATTAATAAAAAAAAAAATCTAAGTGATGTCTATTCATGAAATTTCTACATAATTAGTATCATTAGTTTAAATATTTGTAACATATATATATATATATATATATATACACACACACAAATTATAAAACCCATTATATTAAGTATTATTCTATACTTAGGTCTAAACTTTATGATTGCAAGAAGATTAAATAAAAAATAAAAAATAGCCATAGTACTAGAAATATTTAAAACTACTTTTGGCTTGATAAGAATTGGATATTGATTTCATGTTTTCTATTGTTCTTTTAACATATTTATATTCTAACTTTTTCTACTACCTATTCTTATGTTGTTAGTCTTAAATACATACCATTTATTTTCTTCAAAATTATTAGTCTTTTGGACATATATTTACCATTAAAATCTTATATATAAATACAAATATTCAATTGACAATTTACACTTGATTAATTTGTAATTGTGATTCAAAATTATTTTATAATATTTATGCTTGTTTTTTTTATTGTTAGTTCAACAATATTAGCTTTGAATTGTAATTTTTCTATTTTAATGCGTCTGGGAACCATTCCCACAATACTAAGGTATTGAGATATTTTTTATATGACCTTGCAGTCAATACTAAAAAATGAGGTTGTTGCATTTTTCAACTAAATTAATATTTTTTACATTAATGTGAATCAAATGTATATAATTAACACACAATAATGTTTTTATTATAAAAAACACAATTATTTTAAAAAATCAATAGACTTGCAATGCCAATAAGCAAAAATTAAATTATATATATATATATATATATATATATATATTTTTTTTTTTTCTTTTTTTTTCTTCTTATGAAGATAATCTTTTTGTTATTAAGATAATAACAAAAAATAATCAAAATAAACAACTACAGGAAAATATTACAATTTGGATGGATGAAACCAACAAGATTATGAAATCATAAATATACACTCACACACTCCCATAAAAGCAACTGACATCTTCCCCTACAGAGTCAAGACAATTCCACTCAAAAATCCAATGTCAAAAATGTCCCACCACAAGAAACAAAGTATACATTCCATAATACAAATTGCAAAAGTCCCCACTGATCCAGGTCAATTCTGTGCTGTAATGAACTCTGTCCTAAATCTGTGAAACACCAAGTGCATGTGTGGCTGGCACTGCCCTAGAGTTGAGCACCTGGCAAGGAGTGGGTAACTAAACCCAGGTATGAACATGATATCTACAGGGGTATAGGGGAGTGTGTGGAAATTGGGGGGGGGGGTGTGTGGTGTGCCATGACCCCTGTGGAAGCATGATAGGTTTGGAGAGGCTGCATCCATTCAAGCACTCATGGGGCATTATGCTATTGTGTGTATTTTGAGTACCACCTTCCGTTTGTGGGCTTTTTCTCTTCCACTTGGGAAATCATGCTTCCTTCACCTTCATTCAAGCGTGGGCTTTTCCTCATTCTAGTTAAAGTGTTGGGCTTGTAATTCACATCATTGCACTTGTTTATGGGAAACCTTATGCCATCTTGCTTTGCAATCCCCACACTCAGTGATTGATTATAAGCTCCATCCATCTATCCATCCATTACCCCCTTACTTTTATCCTAACTAACCCTCCTCCACCTAATTATCATCATCATCATGTGTGGGTTTGGATTTAAGAATGGGAATTAATTGTAGAAACTTCAGCACATTGTCCAATTTGAACAATAATAATAATAATAATGCTCTAAGTGAATAGTGTGTCCACTCACTTCACTTCACAACACACTTTGGAATGCAGTCACATTCAAAACTGCATTTATTTATGCTATAGAATTTTCGAGTAACATTAAATTTATTTTGGCTACAGTAATAAAAATTTGGCCTTGCAAAATGCTAAAAGAAAGGGGGAGCTTCCAGTGGGAAAATGAAAAAACCTCTCTGGGAATGGCTTCAATCAAACCCGGTACACCTACAGCAAAAAGAAAACAACCACTGGCCATGGAAGTGAAAGAGAAAGAAGCGCGAGAGAGAGAGAAAGAAAAAGATAGCACGCAAAAGCAATGAGCATCATCCATCATTGAAAGAAATGCCGTGGGACGTAGATTCCATAATGACACATCGCTTGGGATCGGGGACAGTGTGGGCGACGAAGGATGAGAAACATTTCATATCGTCAATGATTAGTTGCCCGAACGTGTGGGATGGAATATACGAAGCTTGAAGACGAAGCCACAGAGAACGAACGAACATATGGATGAATGTACGTATCGCGTGTTGGTTTTGCATTCGTCAGTCCTGGAGATGAGGTGGCAGGTCTGGATGATGAGGATTGGATGGATGAATGCATCTGGGGGAGGGGGTAGGGAGGGGGGGGGTGATGATGGGCGTGGGGGGGTACATTCATCAATTGATGGGCCCTATCATTGCCATCTCCACGTACTTTCTCCCCCATTGTGTCATTTCCACCTACACCATTATAATAATATCTTGCCTTGCCCTATTTTTCTATGGGAGGGACAATTTTTATTGTGTAGAATTCGCTATGTTTCTTCCCTTCCCCTTCTCCTTTGTACCATGGTCCCAATCCTCTTACAACCCCCCTCCCCTCCATCTAAGATTTTCAACCAAACAACATTTGACCAATTGCTATTATTCATCCATGTAATTGTGTTCATCCATTTTTCCTCATGTGATTTATGTTTATCCATTTGTGTTTTGAATTGCTCCCATCATGCACTCTCTCTCTCTCTTTCTCTCCTAGTTGGTTTGCATAAATTTTAACGGTTTAACTTAAATTATATTTAATAAAATTTCTAAAAATAAAAAATACACAAATACACAAATATTAATTTATATATATTTTGAATTTTATTTGTATCAATAATACTTATACATTTATTCATTTATTGATGATCACGTTTTAAAGCTCAAAATTTATTTTTTTGCAATAAAATATTCATTCCTATATTATTTATAATTGCTATGTATACACATACATAATTTTTTTATTGCATAATGTATATATTATACAAAGTGGACACCTCTTGTGCTACACCAACAATACAACACTATGACATGTTTTTCAGCAAGCTTGACAATTAGAAAGAAAGATTAAAAAAAACTAACAACAACAACCTACAACACATCTACCGACACCTAAGCACCGCCGCATCGACACTGCAGTCAATCTCACGCACACTCATTCTCATACTCATACTCTGGCATTTTCAATCACATTAGAGGAAATTCAACATGCGTGATGTCCGGGTGTGATTGAGGCGGCGCCTGATTTGCCATTTCGGGCTTTGAAGTTGCGCAACACCGGAAGGATCCGCCGCGTCGAGGATGGTGCTGTCTGCAGGGCTGGATGATGCGCATCCTGGTCGTGACCACCACTTTCTGATGCATCTAGAATCCAGACTCGATCATCAGGGATCCCTCAGTCCCATACCCACAAATCCAAAAGCCTGGAGAAAGCCACCCACGCCGATGCGCAGGGTGCCGCCGCGGCTAAGTCCTGTGAATCGGATCCGCGGCGTTCAGTTTTGCGGATCTGCCATATATCGATTACAGCAATTCCGAATATGTGAAGACCATTGCTCGTCGAATTGAGCTAAAGGCTGGTTATGTGCAACGCCTGGTGCATGTGCCGAGGTCCAGGACACTCAGGTATGATCCAATCGGCCCAACTGAGACTGGTTGTGTCGTCCCTCCGATCAATCTTCAGGACGTGAATTCACATGTTCGTTCATCTCCTCTAGGTTTTCCGCGTCGCTGCCACCATGCAGCTGTCCAGCAATTCGTTTATGAGTTTTTACGGTGCATAGGACCTGCGGCAGGTACTGCATTACTGCAGGAGTCTCTCTAGGTTTGCAGATCTTGTCGAAGCTGCTCTTGCATCAAAGATTACGCTATGAGATTAGTTTCTGCCGGTACTGGTTTATGCAAAGACTAGGTCGAGTTTTTTCTGCACCGCTTTGCTTCATGACCTGCAGGTTTGTGAAGCTTCCATGTTTCGGCGAACAAGTCAGCGATCTGTCTCACGTCGACGTTGTTGCAGACTTGGCTTGAGGTTGTCGAGGACATGGAGGTTTTGTTCACATAGCAGAGGAAGAAAAGAAAGCAAACAGTTCAATAAAATAAACGAGGAATGGAAGAGTTATCCTCATAATATTAATTCAATATGTTGTCGAATTTATTACAACTAAAATTAAACATCATAAAATGCTTTTGTTTAAAAACATAAAAATAAAAATAAAAAACAAATATTTAATAGATTTCATTGACTTCTTAGACTTATGCCACTACTAATCATAAATTACTTTACCATTATGTAAATTACAATGTCATAAGTCTTGTTAAATTATATATATATATATATATATCTATCTATTACAACACATTATAAACATAATTATAAATTAAAAAAGAAAAAAAATATTGAAATGAAACATCTAAAATTGATGTTGTTACTCGACATACCTTAGGCAATTGCAATAAAGAACTTGAAAATTGAAGGTTGATTTGAGATGATCTTTTGTTTGTTGCTAGATGGTTTTCTCAGCTTGAGTTTGATAAAATTGGATGAGTTTTCTAATATAAAATCATTAGCTACAATACCTCCAATGGTGGTGCACTTTCAAGTTTGTGATGCTTTGTTGTTTGGTAATAACATTGATTCTAAGACTTTTGGATAGTAGCTGAGGTGCTTCTTCAAAATCAAGAAATACTTCTTAGACAGGGACTTGAACTTCTTGTTGGTCAAAATCTTGCTAAGATGATGTGACACCTAAACATTCTTAATGGATGGCTCAAAGATGGTGGTGACCAAGGGCCCAACAGTTCTACTAGTACACTTTGTAAATAATATCAATGATACTCAGCTTGACTAGGTGGAATGTAATAGCCTCTTCATTGGGTGTATTTACAATTTGGCACGCTATGCAAATTTCTTAGTCAATCTCAAATAAATTATTTTACATATAATTTGCATGAAGAGGAATAAAATATTTATTAAATAGGTCTGTCGAACTGATGAAGAATTATCAATGAAGGTTTTTTTTTATCAATGAAGATGGCATTAATGTTGTTCACCTTGTTCACTTCAATGATGAGCATTTAGACTATATATAGATTCAGTCTGCACATTACTTTGCAACACTAAGCAATGATATAATTGGTGATTTTATACAAATAGCCCAACATTAAAAAGCATGTCACAACCTTCTATTATAGAAACATGATAAATAGAATGGCATAGAATATAAACATAACTTTTGATTTATTTTGGCCAATGCAATTATTAAAGATATTTAAAGAAATTTTAGTCAAAGTATGGCTATCTACAACATCTTAGAGTAGAATTGTCTAGTGATACAAAAGTCACAAACTACAAAGTACATATGCACTCTTATTTTATGCACATTTGTTGTAAAAGAGCATACTATTGTACATGTTGGTGATAACAACAATAAAAAAGTTCTAAAGAATTAAGTAGTTATTATAGTAGTTAGCCAAAGGACATATGTGACCATAATGCAATATAATAATATCTCATCCATAGTCCTTAATATAAATCTACATACAACAATAAAGCCAATCAATTTTTACTGCATTTATATAATATTGATAGATCTTGATAAGAATCAATTTTTTTTAATGAAATATTTTTGCAAGTAATAATAAAAATACAAAAAATTATCTTCTAATTCTTAAGACTTGAAATATACTAAAAAGATCTCTTTTTCTTCATCAATGAATGCATGTAAAGTATTGCTCGATACACATTGTCATGTTGTAACACAATTATATGGTGAAAGATAATAATATGGATCTTATTATAAAAGAGCCAAGTTAAAGGATAAAGTAGAAAAATATGAATAAAAGATAGGAAGGTAGTAAAACTTTTAGTAGTAATATAGCCTTTTTAGAAAAGTGACTTCTATTTACTTTGTACGACCATAAATAAGGAAAAATAAGATAGATTAGAAAAATAAATAATATAAGCATCTTTAGGAGAAAATTAAGAGTAAATTTTAGTAAAAATTACTTTAAAAAATTAGATATTAATATCCAAAGAGGGCTAGTTATGAACCTGGATTGAAAACACACCCTAAGGCACAAAATTAAGTCTCAATGATGATTCAAGGGTTCTTTTGGAGATCAAAGAGTAAGTCCGAGGAGTTGACTTGATAGGATTTTTTTAAGTATTTATTTGAAGTAATTTTAGTATATATTGACTTTGTAAGAGCTTTGCAAAATTAGAGATTGTTTTGGGTGACTTTAGATTTGTGAAATAAAAAAGATGATACTTTTTGGAGAATTTCGTAAGTTTGGCAATAGATCTATAAATGATTTTTTTTGGATTTGTGGATATAATTGTGTTTAATGTATGTTATGAATTTAGATTTGATCGAACTGTTAGATTGAAAGGCATAAAGGTTTTTGTAGGTTATGATCTCAAAATTTAGGGTTTGGAAGACTAGTGTAGTTTTCATAGATATTTGTCAATCCGCTAGTTAGATTGAGGCAAATTATTTTTAAAAAGATAGTTAGCTTGTTTTTTAACAAGTGTGTAAAGTTTGGAAGCAAAGTAATGGTTCAATCAAGAGTAATTAGCTTTGAAAGATTGACATCAAGGTCAGGCAAGGAGGTTGGCTAATATCTTAGCACATTTTTGAGGTTATTGCCTATTTGGTAATTTCGATCCTTTTCATCTTTTTTTGTGCTTGTTGTCAACTTAATTTTTAAGAAGTGTGTAAAATTTGAGTTGAAATCAATGATTCATTCATTAGTTGTTGAGGTTTGACTAGGTTTTGATTAGGATTTAATTAATATTTTTATTTTAATATTTTATTAAAATTTCTATTTTAATATGTATGTATATATATATATATATATATATATATATATATATTGAATGTCTATGTTATTTTTTTATGGTTTCTTAAAGAGATCTCTAAGAATTCCTTATTTTTCTTATATAATTCTTTTGAAATTTTAATTGAATTTGATTGATATTTGATTGCATTTTCTAATCTTTAATTATAATTTAATTAAGAATCTATTAGAATTGTTAGAAATTTTTGTTGTAATTTTTCTTTTATCTTCCACAACCAAGTGCCCGATACATTCTCAAGCCAAATGCCACACAATACGACAATTTCTGTGTCCATTATATTGATTCTATCTTTCAATACCTTCTTTAGCCTTGTAATCTGATTATTGCTCATAAGAATAAGTATTCTAATGATACATTGAAATCGCCTTTACAATAAGAACTGAGTGAAAATTCTTTCTAATTATTCCTACTTCCTACTTTTTTTACCAATCTTCTAAGAATCCAAATCATTTTAAATTTTCTCAACAACATTGATACCCAATTCAAGGCATGTTTGCTGATAAGCTCCTTCTTTGAGATTAGGGCCCTTCTTGCAATCATTAATTGAAATAGTAGAGTAGGAGGCACCTAATATACATAAAGTTTTTATTGGTGAAGAAGGTGTTGATGCTATGAAAATAACAAAATAATAAACCTAGGTATTTGAAGGTTGATTGCAACATTGTTCCTATTCCTTGCTTTTTTAACCAATTTTCTATAAAATTTGATTTTAAGCATTATGAATCTTTTTAATAACATTTGCATCTAATAATTCCAAGAATATATGCATGTAAGCTGCATCTTTGTAGTTAGAGCCATTTTGATGATTGTGAGTTGAAATAGTAAAGTGATAGTCATTCAATATACAATTTTGTTTTGTAGACAATGATGATGTTTACACCATAAAAACAACAAAATGGAATTGTAGAGTACTTACAATTTAAGTACAAGATTGCTTCCATTCCCTGCCTCCATGCCTATTTTTCTACAAATTTTAATAACTACAGATTTAAAAAAAAATATCCATGCCTAATTCTAGGCATTTTTGTAAGTTTTCTATATTTTCGCAAGTTGGAACAATAAAGCAAGAGCCGCCTAATATCCAAAAAATAGTTGATGATATCAACGTGGTGAAAATATGATTAGAAATATTATGAGTAAATTTAGTGTGTATGCTCGCATTGCAGTCTGCATTGTATAGTGGTATGACTCTTAAAAATTAAATAATTAAATGCATCTCCTTTCATATGTTTTACAAGATTCCATGGACTTGCTAATACTTTTAAATGTTATTAATTATAAATTATTTTAGTCTTTTAACTTAAATTTTTTTATCAAAAATATATTACAAGTTCATTCTTTAAATGTTGGCATTGTAGGAATTTATTTTTTAATAATTTTTTTTCTTTATTAAAAATTTTAAGAAGAAAAAAATATCAAATATTATTTTATAATTTAGATAAAATAATTTTATGCAATAAAATTTTACAATCTATTTTCTATTATATGTATTGTAAAATTTAAATTTTTTATAAAATAATATTTTAATTTAATTAATAATTTTATATTAGAATAATATTTATTATATATTATTGATTACTAATAACATGATTAAAAATTATACTTATCTATAACTTATTTTTTTACATTAAAAATTATTTATATCTTTTGATACCTATTTTAAAATAAAATTACGGTTTTTAATCTAAATTTATTATGCTTTAATATCTAAAAATATGATATATTTCAATATATTTTGTAAATTAAATTTGATTTAAAAAATAGTTTTAAATCTTAAATATAATATAATAATTAATATATTCATAAAAGAAAAAAAATTAAAAATTAAAATTATAAGAATTAAATAATATCATATAATTTTATTATCAAAATATAAAAATAATTTAAGTTGAAATCATGTCAAGGACATGAATTTCTAAGAACTAAATGATTAACTTAAACCTTTATTTTCATAGTTACGACTAAATAATAGAAACAAAGGTTATAGATGATGTTTTTGTCTAAAAAAGAATAAAAAGTCAATATAGAAAGAAAATGGTGCGATTTTTAATAATTTCTATAAATCATAAAAGAAATTAGGATAGTTTGAGGGACCATCTTTTGCCAAGGATACACAAAGAATTTAAAGATTTTGATAACTCTAAGGAATTTTATTAGAAGCTATTGTAAAGTGGAGTTGCAATAGTAGAAGAGATGATGGATTCTTGCCTAGTAAAAGAAATATGGTCATTATAGAATTATCATAGGATGGATATATTTCATTAAAAAATATAAATAATTTGAAAATAATAGAAAGAAAACATGTCAAAAATATGGAACATGAGTTGAAGAAATGTAGAGTAATTGATGAAGATAAATACATATTAGATATGTTTGAAGAATCTTGCTTTAGTAATACTATGGATAATTTATAAATGCTATTGGATTTAGCTTTTGAAGGTGGTGATAAGATAATAAACATCCATTCTAAGCAATTTTATGATGTAGTGAAAGGATATGTGGATAAGTATGGAGTGAAGATGAATACAAAATATAAGATCATTGCAAAGAAGATTAAATCAGTGGCATTGCTACTACTATTGGATTTTGAAGAAAGAATTGAGAAGGCTTCCATGCAATCCAATTTAAGAGATCCAAGAAAAATAGGTTTGAATTTAATGATGAATTAATATTAGATAGTTTGAATTTAATGATGAATTAATATTAGATGGTTTGAAAGTTGGATGTGAGAAATTTTTAACAAGGGATGAAAAGAGATGTTTCAAAGAAATGCTTTCACGACATGGTAAGACATTTACAATTGAATCATATGAAATAATATGCATTGATCTAGGTATTGTGGCACTTATGTTTATTTTCACAGTTCTATATGAACCATAGAATTTAAAACCAATTCTAATTCTAAAGGCCCATTTGTCAAAGCTAATCAAATTATTTAATAAAAAGATTACTGAAATAAGACCAGTCGATCTCAAATGTGCGAGATCTTTCTAATCCACAACAACATAAAACTTCATCACAAACTAAGACAAATTAGATGAAAATAAAATTAAATAGAATTAAATAGAATGGATCATAGAAGATAAAACTGAGTAACTGAAATTAGAATAGAATAGAATAAAATAGAAAGATACAAAATTGAGTTATATTAAGAGAAAGGATCCAAAGCTGTATTTGATTAGATGCTCCAAAAAGCCCTAGTCAGTCCTATTTATACTTTGTTCTACTACCTTGGACTTTCTAGAATGTTCTTAGGTAGTGGACTCCACTTAGATAATTATCTTAAATTCTTTTTAGAAGGTTCTATGATAGACCCTATTTAAATAACCACCTTAAATTCTTTCTAGAAGGTTCTATAATGGATCATATATGATCTACTAATCTAATTCCAATTCTAAAAACTTCTATAGTTCTAACTATCTATCTCTATGTATCAATAATATAAATATCTTATCTATATCCTGTTATAGTTAGTCCCCCTCTACTAATAGGAAACGTCCTTGTTTTGCTCCTAATGATATTTTCAAATTTCTTCTTGACAATGGGTGAGATTTTGTGCAAGTTTTCACATTGCATCATGAATGGGATAACCTTTTTAAAGAACTTGGTACTGAACTTGTGGACGTCCACTGCTACACCAAAGATAGTGATGCTCCAAAATGTTGTCTACTTCATATTCTTGTTGGTCATCAACTACAACTCATGGTGGTGGTGGTGGTTAATATTGATTCAAAAAGTACTTTGACTTAGTATAAAATTCCTTCAATTACGAAATATGGAAGGCTAGATGGATCCAAATATATAGCAAAAATTCAAGGTTGTATGTGACATTAGAAATTACTATAGAAATGTAGAAAGATCCAAGCCACTAAAGTACTAATTTACAGATTTGGATTGATGTAGCAAAAGGCAAGTTGGCATTGGAGAATAACACTTGATCACCCTCTTAGAAGGTCTTGTGTTGCTAATGGTTATCCGCATATTCCTTCTATCAATTTTGTGCAATAAAAAGGTGGTGTCGTGCCTTTTGTAAGGCCATTCTAAGCTATTATATAAATTCTTTTATTTTTAGCTTATTGGTATTGATGGAACGATAGAGAGTTGCTGGCATAATTGGATGTTGACCAGTATTAAGAAAAAATGGGAAATAAGTGGTACTTGCTTGAATACTATCATTGTAAGAAAATTCCAATGGTGTCAAGTATTCATCTCAATCATTATGATAAACTATCATAAATGCCTACAACATGTCTTCCAAGGTCCAATTTGCATGTTCTGTTTGTTGATCTATTTGGGAATGGAAAGCTGTAGATATGGCAAGTAATATGCCTAATAGCTTGAATAAGGCTTACCAAAAACTTCTTGTGAAGTGTGGATCTCAATCTAAAACAATGACATGAGGTAATCTATAATAATGAAAGATAGTATCAAAAAAAATTGTGTAAGCACTGGAGCATCAATATCCAAGTGCACTATAGCAAAGTGAAGTTGCTTTGAGAGTAAATCCATAAAGATAGCAAGTGCAATATGATTATGACGCATCTACAATAAACATGTAATGAAATCCATACTCACTTGCTTCCAACATGCTGTTAAGGACATAAATCTTAAAGAAAAAAAATCCTCTATACACTCTTGTATCACTGAAAGGAATTAAAAAGTCACTCAAAGATGATATAATATTGAACTAGAATGACTATTGCCAAAAAAAAAAAGACTAAAAATTCTCAAAACAAGATTAAGCACTAGAAAGGTATTGACAAGAATGAAGAAGACTTCACTTTTGCTTCCATATATATTCTTAATTAAGAGCTATGTAGCAATGTCTTATAGGACCTTCAAAATACATTGACTTTATAAGACACCTATCTTAATTTGTAAGGTAAGTTTTTTATATGTGTGCCACATGGTTTGTTTGTTCCTCAAGCTACCAATATGTGGTTAACTTATTGACCAAGTTTCTAAGCTATCACTTAACTACAAATACATGTAAAGTCAAGCAACATCTATAAAGTTTTTAGAAAGCTTCTCTAAAAGGTTTGATGAAATTAATCTACTTTTATTTATTTTTATCTATTTCTACCTAATCATAAAGGTATTTATTAAAATACCTTTATATATCCATGACATTACCTCTTTTTCTAGGAACAAGTTCCATTATGAGTAATCTTTATATATTGAGGAAATTCAAGATGTTATGAATTGTATTTGCTACATACTTTGATCTTTGTTTTCTTTGAAGATGGTTGATAGGTCCTCTTAGCCATAAATAGTATACTATACGAGAGCAAGAAGACTACTAATTTATTTGATCATTGTTGAGGTGTCACGGACATAATCATGTAAGCTAGTAATTACATATATAAATAGGTAGAAGTAAGTAAAAGTAGGTAAAAATAAGTTAATTCTATAGTATTTAATATAGAAGCTTCCTACAAGCTTCATAGACACTGCTTTGACTTCATAGGTGTTTTTAATTGACTTTTTGGATTAGAAACGTGGTCAACAAGTTGGCCATGTGCCACACATGTTGTTAGCTTGAAGATCAAGCTAACTATGTGGCCCACACGTAGAAAAACTTGTCTTGTAAGCCAAGGCATGTGTCCTACAAAGTCAACACATATTGGAGGTCCTATAGAACATCGCCACATAGCCCTTAGTTAGATAGTATATATAGAGACAAGAGTGAAGGCTTCTTCACTCTTGTCAACTCCTTTCTTGCTTCTAGTCTAGTTTCAAGGGTCTCTAGTTTTCTTGTCTTTTGGCAATAGCCATTCCAATTTCTCTTTCAATATATATACTTGTTTATATATATTTTGTTATCTCTCTTTGAGTGAAGGTTCACTTGTCTGAATTGTTTTTTCATCGAGTTCTTATCCTTGACATGATGCCTTCATAACTTCCTTCAAATAAAACATTTGAAACACCGTTAGGAGTTATTCTTACCTCTAATAAAATCACCAAACATTGAAATTCTCTTCTAAGTTCGTGATACCGAATACATTGTATCTCGCAATCTATTCAAAGAAAGATATGTTGTTCTTGAGTATCTTTATTTTGATTTTTTTATCTTGAAGGTTAAGACAATTGTAATATCTTGTTTGATAAATCTACAAATGAAAGCTCTTGAGTTGAATCTAGTGGTTGTTGGTTTTTCATCTCTTTAACTACATACAAGCTATAAAAAAGAATAGAAGGTAGAGTATTATCTTCTTTTGATCTTGTATCTTTTATAGTAAAGATTTTTCTATTTTTCATCTTAATTTTGATGGATGTTGTTGATGAAAAACTTCAATTTTCATTGTTGCATTTACAAGATTCTTTGCTGGCTCCCATGTGCATCTACTAATATCATATCTATACCAATGAATAAGATATTCCAACCTATTTTGGCGCTACCTTGAATATAACACTTTTTCTACCTCAAACTCTTGATTATTATCTACTTCTATAAGAGGAGGTGGCATTTGACTTCTTTCCAAGATATTTATTGTCTTATACGGCTCAAAAGGATACGTGAAATAGAAGGTGGATCTTTACAGACTTTGGTAGATATAACCAATAAGCAACATGATTGACTTGTTTACTAATAGGAAAAGCTCTAAGCCTACAATAGTCCAACTTGTCACAATTGGATAAATAGGCTTGATATTGCGATGAAGTAACCATACCTTATCACCTATATTGAATTATAGTTGTTCCTTGCAATTGGTATCCATATTAATATTTTATCATTTTTGAGCTTCGTTTAATTGTGTTTTTATTATTACATGTAGCTCTGATAAATGAATTGCTAAATTTTTTGCCGCATGATTATCAACTTTTAAAAATTCAAAAGTATCAAGTCATGGATGATAATCATAATTAGCAAAGAAAGATGATTGTTGAATAAAAAATTATTATATGCAAACTTTGCTAATGGCAAAAAAATTGTCAAATCATCTTGATGATAATTCATAGTACAGCTCAAATACTGCTCTAGAACTTAATTCACCCGTTCCATTTGTCCATCAATTTGAGGATGAAAAGCCGAAGAAAGCTTTATATCCACTTTTAAAATATTGGATAGGATTCTCTAAAATCTTAATACAAATTGAGTTTTCTTATTTGATATAATATTCTTTTGCAATCCATGATAGCATTAGATATTATCAATGACAAGCTTAGTTATTTTTTTACTTGAAATAGATTTTACATATGATATAAAATGTATCATTTTGGTGAAGAAATCTATAATTACAAATATAGAGTCATATGAACTTAAATTTAGAAGATCTATAATAAAATCCATAGAAATGGAAGACCATGGTTGTTCACGTATAAGCAATACTTGGAGAACTCCATAAGGTTGATAACAAAGAGTTTTTAATCTTGAACAAACGTCATATGATTGAACAAAATCTCTTACTTCTTTTTACATTTGCAGCCACCAAAAATCTCTAGATATAAGCTCTAAAGTCTTGTTGTATCCAAAATATCATGCTGTTGGAAAGTCATGACATGCTTGAAGAATACGTAAATGTGCTTCTCCTTCTAGAACATATAGATGTCCTTCGAAATAGAGTAGGTTGTTTTTGAATTCAAAATTTGAAACATCATGAGTCTTAAAAGAAAGATTCTTGATATCATGAACAAAAAGATCAGAGGACATACTTGATTGAATTTATTTGATAAATATCAAATCAATAGTCAATATTGATTTCATTGCTTGAAGATAAAAATGCTGTAGCTTCAAGAAGATTTTTCTTTGTTGATAAAAAGATATGTCTTTTTCTTTTGGTACTAGATAAAAGTGTCTAGAAAGGGCATTTAATAAACATTGTTATTTTCAAGATTGATATGTAATTTTGAAATCAAATTTTAATAATGACATACTCCAATAAGCTTGGTGATAATTCAAAATACATGCCAACATGAAATACTCAAGATTCTAGTGATTTGTATATATTATAATTGGACTTGAAGCACCTTCTAGATAATAATGCCATTCTTAAAATGAATCTACAATTGCAAGTAGTTCTTTGTTATGGATCTCATAGTTAATCTTGGCCATTGAAAATTTTCTTGAAAAGAAAGCTACTTAATGGAATTTATCATATGTTCTCATTCATGAAAATATTGCACCAAAGACAAAGTCTGATGCATTTATTTCCATAAAGAATGCCTGAGAAAAGTTGATGCAATACAAAGTTGATGCAAAAATAAATTCCTTCTTTAAAGCAACAAAAAATGCTTTAGTTTCTTTATTCCACTCAAATTTTTCTTTACAAATCAAATGTGTAAGTGAAGCTGCAACTTGAGAAAAATTCTTGATAAAAATTTGGTAGTAATTGATAAGGTCCAAAAAGCATTACACATCTCTTATTGTTCTTAAGATCTTCCAATCTATAATAGTTTGAACTTTCTTCAAATCCATCATGAGTCTTTCATTAGAAATGATGTATCTTCAAAAGTCAAATTGAGTATTATGGAATACATAATTTTTTATCTTTGCATATAAACTTGCATCTCTTAGTTTTTGTAACACACAATGGACATAAACCTCATGTTTTTCTATATTTTTAAAATAGAATAAAATATCATTTAAATAATAGATGAAAAAATCATAAAAAAAACTCACAAAAGATATTATTTATTAGATGTTGAAAAGTAGTTGGTATATTCATGAGTCCAAAAGGTATGACATTGTATTCAAAATATACACACCTAGTTTGGAAACCAGTCTTCCATTCATCTCCCTCTTTAATGTACACTATGTTATACGCTCTTCATAGATCTATTTTTAAATAGGTCTTTGCTTCATTTAATTGATGAAGAAGTCCTAAAATCAAAGATAGAGGATACCTATTCTTGATGGTGATCTTGTTAAATCCTTAATAATCCATACACATCCATAGAGATCCATCTTTTTTTTTTTCACAAATAAGTTAGGAGCATTGATTGGAGATTTAGAATGGCATATAAAGTTCTTAGCCAAGTTTTCATCAATGTACTCTTTTAGTGCAATCAACTTATTTTGTAATAGGCTATGGATTGGTTCAAATGGTGGTTGAGTTTCTTTTTGAAGATTGATGGTACAATCATAAAAATAATGCTCTAGAAGAATATTTGTATTTTTTATTTAAAAAAACATCCTAAAAATCTTAACACTGGCTAGGAATATCAATTGATATCTTCTCACTATCACCAATGGACATGGTATATATACCAAAAGATGGCATTTCATTTGTGGCATGTATCAAAGCTCTTACATCTACCTATAAGAATTTGGATGTACTAGACTTATAGATTTTTACTTGTCTAACTAGACCTTCGAGCTAAACTATGAGATAAATTAAGATTGCAAGAAATCAAGTCTATCTGATGGCTATATCTTTCTAATCACAATAATCTTAAAACGATTGGATTAGAAGGAGATTTAATCACATTAAATATTACTAAACTATTGTGATCACTAAAAACTACTTCTATAGGAATAGTTTCATGTATAACATCCTCAAAAGACAATGAACGCCCATCTATTACTTCTACATACATAAGTTTGATTTTCTTCACTAAGCTTATATCTTGTTTTTTGACAAAGTCTTCATCTATAAAACAAGCTGAGGTTCTTGAATCCATCAAGGCTAAGAATTTGTGATTTTTTGGTCCTAAATAGACTTCTATTGTAAAACGAGGTGAGAGATCAGAGGAGAAAATATAACCTTTACTAAATATTGCACATGATTCGATTTGCATGGTTCCTATTGTAATTGGAACAACTTATTTTTTGACACATTATCTTCATTGGCAATTGTGCTTTTGATTTTGTAATTGCGTTGTTTCTTTAGACAATATTAAGCAATATGTTTAGCTTCTTCATAATATAAGCATAAGCCCTCTTGATGTTATCAACTCTTTTCTTGCTCTATGAGAGATTTAAAACATACCATATTGATTTGCATTGATTTTAGCTTTGATAAATAAGATTCTAAAAAATTAGGAGTTGTCGTTATTATTTAATTTGTTGCTCTTTAGCCATATTTATATTCTTGATGTCTTTCAAATAATTGATTGTCATATGCAATGGCTTGAGCAATAAATTGTTCTAAAGATTTTGCCTGTGGCATTGTCAATAACAAGTCTTTAACATTATTCTTGGATTTGGTTGTGAGGTTGATCTATTTACTTCTTTCAACTACAAAACTTCTTAATGCAAATTTTGAACTTCTTTCATATGCAAAGGATTAGTATTTCCTTGGTTGGCATTAGTGATACATGAAATTTTCATACTAAAAATGTTGATAAGTTTCTGAAGATTTGCAATAGTTATAAATCTATTTTCACTTCCATCAAGTGTAGCATCCATAATTTTTCATTTTATTTCAAACAACTTAACAAATCCACAAGTCAAATTAGAAGAGGGTAATTTGTAACTTTTAATGTCAAATGAATTTTTTTTCAAAGTAGAATAATCTGGTCTATATTTTAAAAAAATCAGGGTTAAAAAACTAAATAATTTGTTTAAAGATGGATAATCCACAACCTTCAAAATTCAACAATAGAAGTAGAATAATCTACTCACTTCTAAAACAAGATAAGAATAATGAATTAGGACTCTTTTTAAACTATCAAGGACATAAATCTCAAAAAAAGAAATCCTCAATATACTTTTATGTCACTCAAAAGAACAAAAAAGTCACTCAAAGATGGTATAGTATCAAAATAAAATGGTTATTGCCAAAGACAAGAAGATTAGAAAATCTTGAAACAAGACTAAAGACCAAAAAGGCATTGACAAGAGTGAAGAATGTTTTACTCTTACATATATATATACTCTAAACTAGGAGCTATGTGGTAATGTTCTATAGAACCTCTAAAATATATTGATTTTGCAAGACATATATTTTAAGGATCACTACTCTTTTTATTTTTGAAAATAGTTATTATTACTTGTTTCTGAATATACATACTTACTCATTCTCTTTTGTGTTTTCTTTTTGACACACATCTCACTTTTTTATTTACATTCTTTGAGTTCTGGTTCTTAATAATTGAATTCTAACTTTAATTATTCTACTTTATCTTTACTAAGTTTTTAATCTACCAATATTTATATATAGAATTTATATAGTATATATTTAAATATATGTTTAATTCTATATTTAAATATATATGTAATATTTAAATATTTTATAAATACTTTTATTTATATAAATTATACTAATAATTATTTAATAATAAATAAATATAATATTAAATTATATTATATAGTTTTTAAACAATAAATATATATAAGTTAATAAAAAGAAAATAGTATTTTTAATATATAAAGCTATTTTACTTTTCTAAAAACAAAATCTATCAAATTAAATTTTCTAATTTTTATTTTGATTAATTCTTAATTTATTTTAAACTATTATGTTATCAATTATTATTGTAATAAATATTTGCACATACATGGATGTATGTATATTATTTAGTTTTTAATGTTAATGGTAAATAGGAAATTAATTAAAAGAATAAAAATACAATAATAAACAATATACTAAATCAAAATCAAGGAAATGCTTTGACTGCTTTATTACTTACACTAAGAAAAATACAATTTTTAGTATGTATAATTATGATAAAAAAATTCCAAATGTTTTTACGTAAATTATAAATTCTTCATATACTAGCTAAAGGATTCTTTTAGAAAAAAAGTTTAAGTTGAATATATATATATATATATATACTCAGAAAACCTATTTTCATAATTTAATTTTAGATTTGCCATATGCAAAGGCTTAAGGCTTTAATTTTTTTATTTGAAAAAAATGGAATGACAACTGATTCCTTTTAAAATAAAATAAAATCTCTTTTACTATATATTTTTTGAAAATTATCAAAGTTGTTTCTTGTGTAAGATTGAATGCTGAAACATTGTTCTGATAATCTATCATTATTATTTTTAATCTTATTTTATCTATTTTCATTACTGATGCAATTACTTGAGATAACACGACCTAAGATTTTTATTTAACGTCATCAAAACAAATATTTTAACCATATGTATCAAATTTATTAATTTTTATCAAATTTTCCATAATCATTTCCTCTTAAGTACCAATTTTTAATATGTTACAATATTTTAAAGTTATTCAGACTTTTTTTATTGTGAATTTTGTTTTTTCATCGTTAAAAACGAATTATAAGAAATTTTATTTGAAAATTATATAATAATAATATTTTACTTTAAAAACTATTCAAAATGTATTATATTATATCAAAATTCAAATTCTTATTAATCAATTAATCTCTATTCATTTATATATGTCTAATTTTTATGTTAATTTATTTTAAAAACTTTCTTGGCTTGTTTTCAAAAAAAATTAATGTCACATAATTTATGTAATTTAAATTTTTGCTAAGCATGTATTTAAATTATAATATAAATATTATTGGTCTACAAGAAGGCATACTGATGTTATAAATAAAATTTTAATTGAAGATTAAGAGTATTACATTAGAAGAACATTCAAGTATTAAAAAATGTATCTAAGAAAATAAGAAATTATTTATTTAATTCAAATTAAAGAATATAAAAACTACTACAAATGTAAGTTTTTCAATTTATAATACTAATAAATGAATTTTTGATAAATTATGGAGTAGATATCAGATAAGGGATATAAATTTACAACCTATGAATGACCTTTGTTCTGGCAAATATTGTAAGGCAAGCAAGGAATATTAGTTAAGAAATTTTAAATAACCTGGGTATATCTACATAATATCAATAGTAAATTTTATATCAAAGTAAAAATGATATAGAAAATATTTATCATAAAATACTTTTACTATTTAATTTTTAGATAAACATTAAAAATATATATATATATATATATATATATATATATATAGATTTATGATTGTTATAGCAATTTTTAATTTTAAACTTTTTATTTTTTTAAACTTAAAGTAATATAATAAATTATACTAATCCTCTCTTACACTCTTATAATTGCTAATTTTTACAGAACAAATAATTTAAATTTTTTATATATTATCAAAATATTATTTTTTTTACAAAAAATTCAATTTTTTAATATAAAAATAATAATAAAATAATTTTGATTATCAATTATTACTATTCAATACATATATATATATATATATATATATATATATATATATATAGTAAAATCATACACAAATATATCAATATAATTGATACTTATATTCTTATTAAAGTCACACTTTTCTTTGAAAAAATTAAATTTTTTTTTATCTAAATATGAAAAATTCTTAAATTAATCTTATAAAAATTATATTCTATTATTTTTGAGTATTTAAGATAATTAAAAGTACCTGTATATTTGATAAAGAATTAATTTATTTTTGATAATTCTACATATTTTATAATAGCATAAACATGTGTAATATATATATATGGTAAAAATAAAATAATATTTTAATGTCTTGTTTATTATTATATGTTTTATGTAAAATAAGATTAAAAATGTTATTGCACATAAGTCATATAAACTATGGTTAATAAGTTTCTATAATAAATATGCATAATATAAGATTTAAATTATATATCATCATGGATGAAGTAAAATATTAATTGTGTAATCTATGAGCAAGTGATTACTAATTTGAAATCATGAAATTGAAATTCTCTAATTGTAGTTGTTTTTTGATTGTTGTTTAATTGTAGTTTTTAATTTTGTTTTCAAGATATGATAATGTGTGTGTGTGTGTGTATATATATATATATATATATATATATATATATATATATTTGAATAAATTATTTTTTATTTAGATTTTAAAACTAATTTGGTTAAAAATATATATTCTAATACAAAGAAAAATAGTTTTTAATTTTTTTTTATCTTTAACAAATCACAATTATTGTTTGCATCTTATGTTGCAATGTCTCTTATAATTTTTATTAACTTAATTTTAATAAAATCAATTAATACTATTTTTTAAAATTATAAAAATTTAGAATATTACTAATGTGATCATAGTTTTTATTATTGTCACCACAACTCACCACCTACTTGACATTTTTTTTTTAATTCCAATCAATAATTTTATTAGTATTTTTATTTTTGATTTTATTAATCAAATCGATTTGATAAAATGTAAAAATAATTAATAAAATAGTTTGATTAAATATAAAATAATTTTATTTTTTTAATTTATAATTATTTCTATTTTTAACAAAATATTAATAAAATAATTAAATGTCAAAATAAAAAATAAAAAATAAAAACTTTCAGGAATAGATTCAAAGAATAAGTAAATAAGAAATTAAAAAATAATAAATCTAAATAAAATAAGATATCATATTTACAAAATAAAATCAATAGATAATTTATTGAAATGAAATAAATGTATAGAGAGATATACATTAATTTTTAATAGACTCAAAGATTTAGTGAATATGAAATAAATATATATGAAATACTTAAAATTCATCTTATTTACAGAATTAAAAAAAATAACAAAGGTCTAACAGAATTTTATATATATATACATATATAAAGAGAGATTTATCCCCTTAAAACTAAAGTAAGAAAGCTGGTGATGAATATGAAAAACGTGTCAAAAGTTTTGTAGAAAAAGCAACTAAAGATATATATATATATATATATATATAGACACCCACAATATCCATGTGAACAATAAAACAAACAAACAAACAGTGAATCGAACAACAAATGAAATCTTGTGGATAGATAGACAAGTAGACATGCGGCGAAATAAATTGTGGGTACCAGATTTTGATTCTACGAGATGACATGACAACCATGATCGCCAGATGCTCGCACGTACAGCCTTTGCATATTCAAACCAACGTGCCTCTCTTGTTGTTCAACTACAACGACAACCACAACAACAACAGCAGCAGCAACAATGTAAGTGGCATGTGAGAGCAAAACCCACTTCATCAATGAGAACTCTTCCACAGAATCCAAACCGAAAGCAAGTGCAACGTAAAAGCAAAGCAAAGCACTGCACAGCAAGCAAGCGTTGCAGCGGCGACCAAGACTGTGCTCTCTCTCTCTCGCTCTCGCTCTCGCTCTCTCTCCAGGAAGTTAAGCATGTTAAGACAGTACCTGATCAGTGCCCGATGGACACCGAAAACCATGTTTTGAGCTTCCAGTACTTCCCACAACATTAATGGTTTCCACAGTTCACGACAGTACTTGAAACTCTAGTGTGTTCGGTGCGTAAGGTTCTCGGAATGTCAGAGCTGGAAGTTCGTGCTCTAGACCCTGTTGCAAGACTCTAGCACGGAGAAGCATCGAGACCTGGGTTCTTCTGATTTTCAAGCGTCGCAAAAGCTGGTATTTCTGTGAGTGTTTCTGGAGGGGGCGAAGCACTCGGTGAAAGACCATGCGCCGGTATTCATACCCCCGGGGATGAAAGGTGAAACCTATGCCGTTGTCAAGGAAAGTAGAAACTTGGTCGTTGCGGGTCGTCAAGGAAAGTAGAAAATCGGTGTGTGGATTGCATCGTATTGTGTGAAAATCTGGTCGGAGGCATTACTGACACCAGCTCTGGTAGATTCTCCGCTTTCATCCCTGGGTGAAGTCTGGATCGATCCGGCCACGTCAGTGGCAGAGGTGTGGGCGATCTGGCGTTAAAGGATGTCATGGTGGTGAACGTTGCAAACACCTATCTTCGTCCAGGCACAGAATACTTGTGTCCCTAATGACTTCGGTTAAAAAGTACAGATCCGGACTTGTGCAAGTTCCTCTAGCAGTTCACTGGCCACTTCATTGATCTTTGAAGTGACCATGTTCGTCGACATTCGGATAGAATGGTTCACGATCTAACGCAATGCGTCAAAGTGATCAAGCACTGCAATGATTTGCTTTTATTCTGAAATTTGACCCCCAGAGAGACTTTACTCGGGCACGTGAGTTTTCTCTCAAGTGGTGACGATTCACAGACGTCCGCTGAAGAAATGGTTTCGATTCACGACTGTTCATTATGAAGCATCGAGGAAGTTCGCAGCCATGTGATCAACAAGCCGCATTACAGGTGCGATACTCATTCCAGGCAGACTCTCAGAAGGTGGCAATCTCTTTTAAGAATATTGGCTCTGCAGACCAACTAAACTTGATGGGACAAGTGGCCCACAGCAATATGGAAGTTCCATTGACAGAGTTAATGGCGTCGTAGCTCATTACGAAGCGTATCACACATGTGACGACAGATTTCCTGCAACCAGTATTCTACTCTAGCTAGGGAAATGTGAATGCGTGTCCAACTAAACAACGCTATCGTGTTAAAGAATTCGACTCGAACATTGAAAAGCCTACTGGGTGCGACAGAGGTGCTTCGTCGACCCATGTACTGTATAAAAATAGAGGATCGTAAAAGTAGGTTCAGAGGGCCACCCAGTCCCAAACTTCAGGGGTCATCAGATTGCGGACAGCAAAAGACAAGTCTGATGCTCTAACAACCATAGAAATCAATAAGATAAGATCGACGCCAACTGTATCCTGGACCTAGGCTGTTGACCATAGATAACACGCAAATGGTTGCGGTTTTGTGCCAGTGCTTCGAATAGGGGCGATGCGTGTCCGACGGCGCAAGCATGATGAAAGCTGTACCATGAGTAAGTATAGTGCGAATCACGCAGGTGTCATCTATTCGTCTACCCATTAGCAGCACTTAATTTTCTAACTGTAACGCATCTGCCCTGCACTGTTGAATTAGGCTTCACTAGATTAAGCAATTAACTAGCTTCGAAGTTCTGAGCACAATTCAAACTGAAGGTATCAGCAGGCAAAAGGAATCTAGTCTCTTTATGTGTGGACTCCTAGAACTGCTGTATACAAGAGGAAGGATGTCCAGCATTAGTTCATGTTTTGGGCACAACTCAAGCACGTGAGAGAAACCACGACATCAAGAATATGATAATTGGATTCGAAGCTTTGCTTGTAAGATCAAAGCGTAAATAAATAATTCACAACAAAAATAAATCTTAAAATAATCAGTCCTTGAGCACACTGTGTGTAGAAAGTAGAATTTTGGGAATTAGTGGCTACAGAAATTTAGGAATTAAAGCCCTAAATAGACATAGCAATCACACGCAATCATACCACGATCTGTTTCAAGTTCCAGACAGTCTTAAGTCTCCTGTTTTAACGTTCCTGAAGTGTGCTGATTTTGGCTGTCCAATGTACGAAAATTCACCACCCACTTCAACACAACTCCTACCCTGACAAGTACTGCATGGGGAAGATATGTGACCACTGAACAACATAGCAAAAAGTTGAGCTAATTTGCTCATTTTATAAAACAAAAAGAGAAATAAGAAGTCAAATCGTTTACCTCAAACAGGTTGAATTCTAGAATTGATACCTAAATATAAATTCAACAACTAGACGCATGCACGGTAAGCTTCCAAAGACATATCAAGAATTTGCTGACTGTAACTTCATTATCTGCAGAAAAATCAGCGGCCTCAGGTCAAATAAAATGATCGCTAATCTTTACAATGTTATTGCAAGGTTTTCTGATCCCCTCTCTGTCATTAGCAACCACCACTTTCGCAAGATGTAATAATATTTGGAAAGCTTTGGGAGTTATGTTATGTGGTACAGTCGACCTGGTAATTTAGAATTGCAAGTATAAAAGCTTGACACACTTTATGAATAACTTAAATACTTCGTAGCAATGACATGGTAGAGCAGGAACAAATTAGTTTCAAGACTAGAAAGCCGCACACATAACATCGAACACCTTAATCAGATTAAAAAAACATTGCATGTTTTATGATGAATCATTGAGGAGTGATCCCCATTAAGCATATAAGGTACTGCAGATTGATTTCAGATCTTACCTGCTTCACATATGGAGCAATAGTCGCAGAAGTTCAGTACTTAACTTTGTGCAAAGCCCTGTACCGCATTAGAGGGACCAAACACTTGGACGCACTGTAAGTAATCAAAAAAACATCTTCACAAGTCATCAACGGTGACTAACAAGAATGCTAACTTTGTGAAAGACTCCGAAACCATACAACTCCGGCTTCGTCAAGGCATCATTCACATTCAAATCCCGTTGGCTACTACATTTCATAAGACGAGGACAACTAGAATGCAGACGAGCTTTACAAGTAACCAACAGGGAATCAGAAATTAGAAAGTGTTAGAGAAAGGATAAGCAGATTCGGTGGCACGAACAGAGTAAAATTTTGAAGTTGGCAGATCAAGTGCCTGATTTTCAATTGATAGTTGGGCCAGCTCTACAACATGCATTTCATCTACGCATTGATGCAGAGCTGAGCTCGCAGTACAAATGTTGAATAAATCAGACCTCGGTATCCCAGAAGGGGACTGCAGCCGGACACTGTTTTGCATGAACCACCCAAGTTCTCATGTTCCCGGAACCCAACATGCTGCGGGCAACTCATCTACGGTCGAATTTATACTTACTAGCAAAATTGCTGCAAGTGAAAATGATCAAGAGAGGTTTAGGGCCCTAAGTACGGTGATAAAGAACGGGCGGCGTTTAGACATAACCACAAGGACTCAAGTCGTCTCAGTTTGTTTCTCTTGCAAGACATAAAAAGTACTACAATGCTAATGGTCCATCTCGACCTTTGCTATTACCTACCAAGCCTTATTCTTAAATGAAACCTGGATATATTTTCAAGGAAAATCCAGGGAAAGCTATGATTATGATCCCAACGGGTGTTATCGATCATCGACAGGCATCAAGTATGACCCCACCAACGCCAACCTCGGCTGTCATACTGTCTGTTTGTTATCGTATGAACTGAATCCGCTTATTACACGGAAGTAGTGAGGAATACGATGGCGAGCATCGCCACTGAAGATCAGTGCAATAAAAAGAGCTGCTTCACATCATTTTCAAGGATAGGTGGCAAGTCACTCACGGGTTGCTCGACACTATCATGTACATAAATTTTTTAGGGGGTGGGGGGAGGGGGGAGGAGGCGGGGGTGTGGGGAAATGTAAAAGGTCCCATGAATAAATGTCCTATGCACTGGATTTTAAGCAGACGGTATCTGGGGGCTTCGAGATTTGGAGGGGCGTGCATACCTTAAAAATACCATATTTGATACCTGACTCGAGTGACAAAAAAAGCTCCAATTGTGATCAATCCACAAAACCACGTGACCGACTCGGTAGAACAAAGATCATGGACATAGCGATATAGTACAATCTCGTACTCAATAAGGTTGGGGCCGTTGCGTGTGCCCACTACCAGTTGCCCAAGGATTGATAACATCCTGCGGCGTCGCCAATTGCGCTGCCTGCTGGCTGTTCAGGTTCGGATTGCTCTGTGGGACTATGTTATACAAGTTTTGTAATGCAGTCGATGGGTTATAAGAGGACAAATCCGGTGATTGCATTGTCGGTGCAGCTGAAGCTACTGTCACTTGCAGCATCGGCGGCTCGTCCTCCGCTAGCGGAAGCCGATCATACGTTGCGCCCGTGAACGACGTCGCAACCACCAAAACTGGGCTGGCCGCCATCAACGCTCCTACAACACACCCACCCAAAACTTGCCCCGACGCCCCCGCAAAGGAAATTGTGAGCCCCGTTGTAAGCCCTGCTGGAGGAGTTGGAGACGGTGGAGGCAAATACGACCCAGAGAGCGAGATGATTTCAAAGCGGCCGTGGATGGTAACAGTCGCCCCGGGCGTTGTAGATTGCCGTAGAGTCACATTCGTCACAGTCCCGCTTCCGCCCATGACGCAAATTCCTCTCTGTCGCCGACGAGCGAAGTCTGCAACGCTCTCCCAAACATCATGCCCACTTGCAACCTCCAGGATGTGGGGTCTCATGGCATTCCCGTTCTCCCTGGTGATAATAACTGGAGGTTTAGGTTTATTTTTGGAGCCAGGAGGACGACCTCGGGGTTTACGAGAAGGTTCACCGGGTCCAGGTGGTGGTTTGCTCTTCCCCTTGCTGCGTTTACGTGGTCGGCCAGGCACGCTGCTTCCGCTTTGCTCTTCGTCTGAGGAGTTCCCTCCTGGCGGAGAGGGTCGGGAGCCCATCTCTGCTCCACCCTCCACCCCGGCCATGCAAACATGCCCGAAGTTCTCCGCCGCCGCCTGCTTGTACCTATCTTCCCACAGCTTCTCGTGATGGCCCCTCACGATCCCCCACGGTGCATCAATCTGAGTCACTTTATACGAAGTTAGGGTCGCCAGCGCTGCACACTTTGTCACCACAGCAGTGCTCACATAAACACTACCCTCTTTTCACAGGCTCACCAACAAACGAAGTTGCGGAAACACTTACTTCTTGCGTCTTGGCTTTTGCACAAACTGGGGTTTTCCTTGAAAAGACAACCAAACACGCGGGTCACTTTCGAGATTGACCAGGCCCACCACCGATGATGGGTGAGTGACTCCGAGATAGAAACCAAGACGATTCCTTTCCTATTTCACCGAGATCTACATCACGCAGGATGAATGGTGCACCCCCCAGTGTTCGAGAGGATTGTCGTAAGCTAGAATTCTCTGATACAACGTGCCCTGCTATGGGAATTTGGGAAAGTGGGAATCCGAGTGTGATCACTGAGAGCTTCAGGCAGTAATGTTTTAAGGTAAATGGGAGGGGGAGGGTGAGAGAGAAAGAGAAGGCGTATATCACGTGAGGGATTGCTCACTCATGTTGCGCTTGGATTCCGACACGAGAGGGAAACCTGAATGATTTCGACGTCCTTAGCTTCCCAGTAGATGAAACAGTAAACAGGTGTGTATTGATAGCCGATGCTCCTACAAACCCCAAGCACCAACGGCCTTGTTTTCTATCTCACATCTATCAGGAAACCCCGACAGCGGAACAGCGAGCGCTGGCGTCCACAATACCTTCCGCAAGGAAACAAGCTGCCAGGGGACTACAGCCAACCTTACAAAAACGAACCAACAGTCGATCTCGTAACCAGCTAGAAGTCGAGCTGCATGTAGTTGTAATAAACCTACCAGGCATTTGTCAGATACCAGACGCCCACTGTCACAAAAGCCTCCCACCAGAAAAACAAACTACCCACGCTACGGATCCAGCAGAACACGGATCGGCCCTGGGTCGTGAAGCCCGGCACCGCCCTTACAAAATTTCGACACCTAAAAGCGGAAAAGCCTGAACCAACGCAAAGAACCCTCTTTACTCGAAGCAAGGACGCCGTACTCCCGCGCTAGAGGTTCGTCCACAAGGACAAGTCCCACGCACTGCACACAACCCCACCGGCAGCCTAACCCGTCATCACTTGCACACAAAGTCTTCGGACCAGCGCAAGCCGCACCAAGCAAGCCAACCACCCCAAAATTGCTTCTCTCAGCTTCGATGCGCCCCCTCGCTTCAGGCCAAATCTACACGTCGTGCACCTACTATACTCTCCGCCAGTGGAGACAACAGCTTACGACACAATTGCGGTTCACAAGCTCTGCCTGAACAACAACTAGCACCCCTACAGTCGTAGCACACTGGAGCAACTTCGAACGATCTGCCTCGGTTGTCAGCCTCTCCTGCAGCTAGCACCTCGCACCCTCTTCCCCGAAGCATCGAACCCTCAGCACCCGCTTCACACTTCTTCCTCCTCCTCCGTCACGGTGGGTTTCAAGCAGGGTGAGGGGGGTGGGGGCGTCATGATTCCGCCTCGGTCCTCGTCAAGGCTATTGAAAAAACCGGCCTTTGACCGCCGCATTAGTGGTGTCGCCGTGGCGCAACGTGCGGGGCCCTCCGAGGCGAGGGCCTGACCCTCGCGGCGCGGGCGTCGTCCTCCCGCGGGGTTCCCGTGCACCCGCGCTTCCGTAACCCCCCCACCCCGTCGGAACGCCCATCCGTGCGCCGTCTGCCCTGGTGGCTTCAATGCGCTCTACTACTAGTCCCCTCCTTCTTTCCTTCCTTGCTTACTTACACCTCCTCCTCCCCCACACCCACACCGTCAATCTCTCTCTGTCTCTCTCTGTCTCTCTGTCTCTCTCTCTCCTCCATCAATGCTTCCCTGATCATCTCCCACCATTCGTCTGGCACCGCTCCGAGTCCAACCCCGCCCCAGTTCCCAGTCCTGTTGCTATCACTGCTGCTGCGTCACGCCTCCCCACCCTACTTCCCCTCCATGTGATCCCCACCGCAGCTACATGCGCCTACAGTGCCTGCAGCCTCTCCCACGCACAAGTTGAATCTAGCAGCAGCCCCAGCGCACCGTTTGCTTTCCCAGCACAAAGGCGCACCCTAGGCGACGGGTGCCACTGCTATACCGAAGGGTGCCGCTGATCAATGGATCGTAATTGCTTAATTTGAGGGTACCTGATCAGGTTGATTGCATGGAAGAATGGGAATTCCCATCCGTATCATGGCCATGCCTCTCTGGAACGGAGGCTCCTGGTGGTTGCGTGGATGCTCTGTCGACCCTCGTCCAGGTTCTGCGAATGACGCTCCCTGTGCAGTCAGTCACCTGTCAATTTTCTAAACCCGGTGGAGTGTTTCCAGCTCCGTTCTGGGCCCACACGTTTCCTGATAACATCATTGCTATTGCTCCCTCTGCGTGTGTCTCTCGCGCTCTCTCTCTCTCTCGCTCGCTGCGTGTGTCTCGCTCTCTCTTCCTCTCTCTCTCTCTCGCTCACGCTCTCTCTTGTTGTATGTGTGTGGAGCTTTGCATCAGGACAGAAACGAAAGCGTCGATCGGTAGCGACAATGCAGTGTGGCTCATATTCAGCGCCGCGCTCTGCTCTCGACAGCGGTACCAAGTTTGTTGTGTGCATGATGAGATCCCCCGGTGCCCTTTTCCCCTTGTAGTCGTTTTTTTGTTTCCAAGCCACATGCTGTTTGTTCGGTTGTTCGCATCAATAGAAAAAGGGGGAGATTGCGAGGCTGACTGGACCATGGCTGTGGAGCTTTGCGAGCCCACATTTGTGTCCACTGGAGGCTTCTATCAATGGCTTCCTGACGCTTTTTTTGCGGTGCTCTGTTTTTTGCTCTCTGGAATGTCAGGTTCGCTTACTTGCTCCCTCATCGCTGCAGTGGGAGGTTAGCAACAATCTACACCAAAAGATACCAAAAACCAAAAAAAAACAAAACAAAACAAAAAAACAAACAAAAAAGGTTAAGTAAATACTCTGTCTTGAGTCTACGTGGCATGAAAAATTTAACAAACTGGAGCGCGAGAATTATGAACCGAATCATGAAAAACAAGAAAAGAAGGTTTATTTTTTGTTGTTGTGAAGTTGTATTGGTTCTTTTTATTTTATTATATTTTGTTGTTTAAAAAAGCTGTACAATGATTGTGTGATGTTTTGTCTTTGACTTATTGCTATGTTCTGTTTTGCAATGGAAAAGTCTTCTGAAGAGAAAGCACTATGCCAAAGATTTCATTATAAGAGTTCGGAATAGACAAACATGTGAGTTACGGCATTAAAAGTTGATATTATCTTGGGTGAGGAAAAAGATAAAAATAAAAATGAGATGGGATTGAATGCAAAATAGCTTCTTTCATGATGAAGAATGGTAAGCCCATTTTGCAGTATTTGTGTTTAAATGCTTCCTTTTAAAATTGGGGGTTAATGAGGGGAAATTTTGTCAAAAAAAGCTTACTCAAGTTACCAAGTCTTTACAATACCCTTTATTTGAAGGATAATTATAATTTTTTCTATTTAGTAATATGTTTATTTACTAGATTCTATGTTTCTCAGCACCAATACACTTTAAGTATTTCAGTTTAGTTTTTATTCATTTTTAAACACAATTAAAATAATTATAAATGCTCTCCTGTTCCAGGTAATGTATATTTAGCAAGAAATATATATATATATATATATATATATATTTTTAATAGTAATATTTTATTGAATTTTGTTGCTTGTTTCATCACAATTTCTACATTTGAAAAACACCAATGCAGATTTTGTTCCATAAAATCAAATATTAGCTTACAAAATTCAAAGAATCAATTATTAAGATTTGAACAAGACTAAAGGTGCCCAATTGAGTCAATCTAGATAATGAGGGTCTTCTTTGAAGAAAAAAATGGATTATAAAATATTAGTTCAATTTTTAAAAATATGGTATTGACATTATTGAAAAAGATAGTATTTTCTTCTTGAGATTTTAGAAATGGATTACAGGATTACAAGTCAAGAAAAAATAATGATTGGCTACAATGATTGTGAAAAAGTAATGGTAAAAATCATATGGCTATATATATAGCAAGTCCTTTGTGGATTGGGTTTGATATCTTGACTTTTTCTATTAAAATAATAATTAAGGTTACCTTTTTATTCCCATTATTGACATCTTGCAAAATTGAATATGAGCACGTTCTATTCGAGAGTAGGAATGAAACAACCAAATTCCAACCTAACCATGTCCATCCATCCGCATGGGTACGTTCATCCAACACATGTACATTCCTCTATTTACCCTGAATTTAGAAGCCTGGTGTGAACAGAGACATCTGGTAAATATGAGGGGCCATACCAGGGCTCAAATATTAGGGCTTGTTGTAGTAGCCTCAACGTGGCTATTACTTGCAGGCCAGCACCAACCCAGCTTTGCATATTTTATTGAGCTTTAGTGAATTCTATTTTTATTTCTATATTGTTAGAGGCATTAATCAAAACCAAATATGTCACATTGAATACCATCTACTGGAGCAATTTTCATCTCCCACAACATAGTCAGTACATAAATTTCATTACACTAGTACTATTATTATTGCATATTACTTTCTACTTTCATAGTACTATTTTTAACAAATAAGCTAAGAAAAAATAAATTTGAATAATTGAGAAATGGGTTTGCTTCAGCTACATCCTACAAGATGAATGATAAATATTCTGGGGCAGCAGACAATGACTTCAAAACTTGTCAAAAGGAAGCATACTATTGGCTATTAACATATATATATAACATATATATGTATATATATATATATATATATATATATGCACTTCATTCCACCTTTTCCCCTACACTTAGCCAACTCTAGAAGTATTAGTAGTTCAATTTTCTTCTTAATCTTATCAATTTTCTATTGTTTTTTTCATTCGATTGAGCATGCCATGTTCAAAAATGTTGAAGGATTAGGGTACAAGATGACATCAGTGGCTCCATTGGGCCCCATCTCATTATTTTATTTTTGCTTCTGTATGTGCCCCACCTGAACAAGCACAAACTTTTCAGTTGGGAATGTTGTCTCAAACAACTGCTATGTAGGGGACCCTGAAGCCAAGCACTCTATTTATATAAAATGCCCTCTTTATGGCTGGGCAACTGGGGATGTCTTAAAAGGAAATAAGAACTAGGAAATTTAGGAAATCATCATGTTCTATGTTGTTTTGATAAAAAAAAATCATTTTTTCAGTTGGAGCATGTGGTACCAACAAAAGGAACATGTGTACATGTGAATATATGCACACATGCACAAAAACACACACACACATCAGTGTGTTTAAAAGTGTTGTAATAGATCAAGGCATTGTCATAAATCACATAACATGTTTTTGCTGTTTTGGATCTTATATTGGTTCCGACTATTTCTGCAAAATAAAAATGAATAATAAATTTATTTCAAATATATATATAGTATAAAAATTTAAATTATTCTGTAGAGTACACAGTTATGTTTATAATTCCAAGCCATTTTGGTCTTATTTTCACCACTCCATTACATATTTCGTTTGAAATCTAGAACAATTCATTGGAAATTGAAATGTTTGGGATACTTGTAAAATTCTTTCATCGAAATCACCAAAATCAGGCACTTGTTAGCTACTTGTACAATTACTTGAACATACCCAGTATCTAATACAAAATGCAACAACCAAAAACCAGAATTTTGATAGAAATATTTGGCAGAATATACTTCTGCATTTACAAAACAAGAAAGATGAAACGAAAAAGAAAAGAAAAAGAAATAAAAAAGCTGAAACATGAAACATGTCTGAATAAAAATAAAACACAAAGCAACACACCACCAATACAGCAAAATACACAAGAGTAAACATCAACAATTGAAAAAGGAAAGTGATCCATTTTTAGTAGTTTGCATCGTTTAAATAATACTCAGAATAATGCGGTTGGAGTAACTGAACACATGTACGAATATGTACTTAGCATTATACGTATATGATTAACTATAAATTTTACACAATCTAATTTTTTAATACTCTATTATTAGTATTATAATCATTATTATTGATATATACATTCTTTCAAAACAATGAAATGTTGTGAAGAAAATTTTAAACTACGATAAGTAATTGAAATAACATTTTGAGAAATCGTTTCCTAAATGTTCTCTTTACAATTATTCATAGAAACCAATGGGGATACCATCAATTCTGCATCAACGAATAGCGGATTATTGGAATAAATGGTAACCATCGAAGTACATCAGCGGGTGTCACCAGCATTGGATCACATGGGTGGATGGAAAACGGGGTCAACCAACGTGGCATATAGTACCCGCCACGTATGCACAGGTTGTGACACCGTGGCACGCAGCAGAAGGGGTGACGCCCTCCAGCTGGCACGCCGTCCCCCTCCACGTCGGAGTGTTGCCCCCCCTCCCTACTGACAAATGTCGTAACCCCATTGATTTCCATTTTCTCCCTTATTTGCTCACCAAGTCATTAAACGCTGTTTTGTTGATAATATGTCATGCAGGTGTTTGTGGAGCCATGGTTTCTAGTTCAGTAAACGAGAAGAATAGCTGTGTTTAGCACAACCAAACTGGAATCTGACGTGGCAATTGTCCCGCTCTTCATTTTCCCGGGAAGAGTTACGACCCTGCGCCAATATCACACGTGGTATGCGCTGACGTGGATTATTCCACGTAGGACCTTCCAATTTGTGGGGCTTCGACCATGAATGACTGAGTTTGCTGCGGCAGCAAACAGAAAAGCCTGTTGCTGGTGTGAGGCGTCAAAGCTCGACACCAAAAGTTTCGGCATCCTGCGATCTGCAGCAGCGGCATCATCATCGTCGTCGTCAGCATCCTTCATCGTTGTTCTACGCCCTCTATGGCTTGGTTTCTTATCTAGCTTTCATTACAGATGTCAACTCTCCTCAGTAGATAACTGTGATGAGTATTAGCTTCGAGGTAGTTCTCGGTGCCAATTGTCTGCTGGAGTGGAACGAAGGGTGCGATTGTGCAGTCTTCTTCTTCTTCGTCGTCGTCGTTGTGGTCATGTTTGTCTTTCACCCCCTTTTTGAAAGAATGGGTGTGATGCATCGGAGCCTGAAATGGACCAAGTCTTGGAGGTATATAGGTCAAAGACTACATCAGCTTATTTGTGATTCCCTTGACAGTCGGGTGGAAAAATCATGCAGAGGCTCCCTTTTCTCCTGCATCTGGCCGGCACCACCGTCTGGGACTAGTTCAAACTCTCGAGGTGCGCCTTCGCGCCATTTCGGAGAGAGAGAGAGAGAGAGAGAGAGAGAGAGAGAGGGATACGGCTCTCGAGGGGTGGTGGTGGTGAGCAGTTGATGAGAAGCCGCCGCAGCCACCACTACCACCACTACAGGGTGAGCTCCACCAGTTCAAGCGTGGTGACCGAAACGTGCCCAGAAATCGATGACCTGAAGCTGTTTCAGCGCAGAACCCGCAACTGGAGCATTCATTCAAAGCAGCCAGAGCTGTACATTAAAGACACCCATAGCTGCAGACAGACATACAGATAGACTGACAGACCGATAGGCTAACAGACGGACAGCGCGTCATTGATCATCGGAGACTGGGGAGCCTCCACTGAACACCCTTTCTCCTTCATCTTCCTCCTCCCTCCTCTTCCGCAACGGGTGCCATCTCGACGAGCGGCTGCCGCCACAGCCGCCGCCGCTTGACGCTACGGCGCGTTTCTCCGCGGCTAATTAGTTGTCAATGCTCTTGATGAGTCCAGGTGAGGTGCCAACTCATCTGCCAGCATGGCCTTGTGTATCAGTGTTCCTGGAACTCCTCTATTCGGTGCCATTCAACACACTGGTTACATGTATAGAGAGGGTGAGAAAGAAGAAACCCTTCAAGGGAAACTTTATGGAAAATTTTGTGAGGCATTCACCAAGAGATTACAGTCACAAGAAAAGCAAAGGTTGCTTTGATGGATTTTTATTCACAATTAACCAAGCACCGTAGAACCAAACAGTTTACAAGTGAATAATAAAATTGTGTGGTTTTTATGCATGACATTGTGTGTATAAATATATATACTGTTAATGTTTTTGAATGTGCTTTTAATGTAGAAATTCACAAAATTATTGCATAATATATATAATAATTAAAAATATTTCTTTGATTGCATAGAAATTTCACTCCATGATCTATTTATTTTTAGTGTATTATTTTCATGATTTTTTTAATATACATTTTTAAAAGTATAAAATTTATTGAGACATGCTTTGTAAGAATTTACTAGAATTCCATGTATGGTGAGGAAAACCTCTCATTTGAAAGCATTAGTCTTTAGATAAAATATAAAGTGTAAAGAGGTCATGTAATGGACCAAGACTTTCTCTTATGATAAGTCCAAACATGTTATTTTATATCTTAATTCTAACAATTCTAATAAGTTTAAAAAATTTTGTTTCTTATTTTCTTAAAAGGCTACTTTTAGCATTTTTTGATATGAATTCTTAATTTTCTTTTAAAACCACATCTTCATGTAACCTTATTGGAATTCTAGAGGACAACACTCTTTATGCCATGTAGAAAAATGTGCATACCACCTCTTTTCCTCCTTAGACATTTAGACTAAATTTTCTAAATATAAAACCAATTAAGCTAGGCTTTCTGAATTATAAAGGATCGATGGATTTAAAAGCTGTAGCCTCTCATCTTGCTCTCTAAGTATTAAGTTCTCTTTAGCATAAAAATGTATTAATCTATCTTTGTCAAAATCATGTTTTAACAAAAGCCTTGGATCAATTCAGAACCTTTATTCAATTTTTTTTAATTAGCATTTGAAATACCATATTTTACATGTTCGATGTAATTTTATTTTATTTTTATTTTTTAAAAAATAATTATACTGCAAATCTTTGTATAGTTTTAAATTATGTTTTCTGATATGAATGTAGTGCAATTAGCTTTCATTTAAATTTCAGTTTAGCATTTTCTTTTTGTAATAAATTAAATTAATCAATTAAGAATAGCATCGTTATATTTATATAAAATTTATTTTGTAATTGAATATCACCTAATTTTATTGATATTAATGTAAGATATAGTATTTGACAACCAACTGTTTTTCTTTTTCTTTTCTTCTTTTTGCTATGAACATTTTTTTTTTTTTTTTTTTTTTTTTTTTTTTAAATATCCTCTAATAGATTATGTAGATTCTGTTCTAAAAAATTAAATCATAATATATGTCTTTATTAACGAAAAAAATTCATGAAATATTATTTTTCATTGGAATATTTTTTTACACGTTGAAATCTTTTAGCTCTTACAAAACACAATATCCAAAAATGAAACATTCTATAAAATCGTTTTTAATATGAGTAGGATCTTGAAATGGTTCACTTCTGAATCATTTGCACTCATATTCAACCAACATTTATTGAGAAACGGAATTTCAACCAAATTATTAAAAAAGAAAAGGAAAAGAAAAAAGAAAAAAAGAAAAAAAGTGGGAATCAAATTCGCATTTGTTTGACACTTCCTCATGGACTCTTCTTTTTGTCGGAATTGTTGAAAACCCCATTTCTATCGCAGAAATAATGGGAGAGAATCATCCACGTTCTTCATCTAATTAATTACATCCAACTGAACTTGAACGAACTCTCCACGTCACCATCCTTGGAGCTCGTACCCGCCAATTTCCACGCTCCACTTGTCCAGAAACGTGTTGGTTCTGATTATGGCATCCCGGCGGCTGGGAAGCAAGGGGAAGGTGCCACGACTATGTTATTAGTTCGTGAAGGTGCCTGGAAGTTCTCCTTCGTCCTATTTGGAATGAGATGCTGAGCTGGAGTGACGAATCGGACGATCGTGGTATTGACACGTGGAATTATTTATTTTGCTGTTTCATTTCGTCCGTCGTCGTCATTTCCTCTTTCTTTACTTTTCCAGCCACACTACTCTTTTTTCCTTTTTTTGGTTTTTTGGTTTTATTATTGATATTATTGGTAATCTGTCTCTGATAGAAGTTAGGACGTGGATAAAAACAAAAACAACGTGCATAGTTACATTTTAAGGGGAAAAAAAAAAAAAACTTTGTCATTTTTAATAACCCATGGCACACTGCATTCAAGTTCAGATTTTACATTGCAATCAAAATGAAAAGATGAAAACAATACAAAACAAATCTTATAGTATCAAGTTATAAACTAGAGACTTTGTTACTGGACATAATTCTATGACAGGACAAGTTTTTAAGTAAAATATTGTGAAAAATAGATTATTATTATTTCTAAACCTCAAAATTTTCAATAATAATGTGTTAACATATATGTGGAAAAAAACCTAAACCAAACCAAAAATGTTTCCAACAATCTATTAAATGACTGGCTCTATAATGAATACACATTTATTTTTGGAGTTGGTTCTCTAAAGAAAATAAAACAAAAGTATAACATATGATAGTATTTTAATGTTTCTGTAGTTTATAATTATAACAATAACAATAATCATAAAATTTTCACATTAAAAATCATAATATAACATCAACTTTTTATTTTCTTTTCTTTTCTTGTTGCTTCTAGTAGTAAGCTCACATGGGAGTAGTGGTGGCCACAACATTCATTCACATGTGAGTGTGAGAGGGAGAGAGAGAGGGAGAGAGCCCCAGTAGGCCTGCTGTCTGTGTGTGTGTGTGTGCACTAGTGCAGTGTGCCTGGTGGGGAGGGGGAGGGGACGGGGAGAATCTTTGTCATGAGGGAGGGTTCTTTCTGAGCATGAGCCCATGATGGATGGCCCAGTGAAAGGGGTGAGGGGGAGGGGGGGGGGGCGGTCCAGATTCGACACATGGGAGCCATACACAATCAGACAGACACATGGCGACACAAGTGGAGCTAGAAGATAAAACCCTCACCCCAATGCCAGTGTGGCACACACTTCAATACAAAACTGCTGACATCATGCTAGCTAGTCATCATCTGGGTGGGTCCGGGGGAGGGGTTTTTTTTTTACTCCTTTCTCTCTTTATTTCCTTTCCTTTCTTTTCCTTTGCCCCTTTTCATTTACGCTTTTGTTGTGTGGGTGAGAGCAAGGTAATGAATGCTCAGTCCTGGCGGGTGAAGTAACGGGGAGAAGGCGGGGGGTAGACCCTTCACACATGCTGAGGTACAGATAAAGAGAGTGAGAGAGAGTGTCCCGAGAAACACCACAGCCCTCCCTAGGCTTCAATCCCCAAGCGGGGCTGCTGTGCTCTACCCCTGTGGGGAGCACTACTGCATAGAATAGCACAACCGACTACTGACTCAACCCCACTGACCGGGGGACTGACTGCCTGACTGACTGGAGAGGGCTCTGGGTGGGGCCGCCCTGGACGGACTAACTAACGAAGGAAGAGAAGGAAGAGGAAGAGGGACATGCCGGAACATGGTGGTGGGGTTGCTCCCACCTTTCTGGGGCCCACACACAGAGAAAACAAACACAAACAGGATAGGAGGGAAGGGGATCACTTCTTTCTTTTTCTCTCCCTCTCTCTCTCTCTTTCCTTTTTTTAATATTTTTTTCCTTTCCTTGCCTTTCGCTGCTTTGACGGCTGTCCTGCTGCTGGACTCCCCGAGACTGACTGACTGCCAGCTGCAGGGAGGGAGGGAAGAGAGAAATGGGCAAGAGGGGGGGAGGTGTGTTGACTTCCTCCTCCCTCCTTTCTTTCCATTTCCACTTCTTTATCCTTTCTTCGAATTTGAGTGTGCGAGTATTTCCTTGACCTGACTTCTTCCTCTTCTTCCGCCCTACCACCTCTACGACCACTACCACTACTTCTACTGCTTCCTCTCCTCCTACTGTCCTGCTGCAGCTGATTCTGCTGTCATTGTCACTGAGTCTGGATAAGCTCCTGGGCCTGGTATGGACACCCACACACACCCACCCACCCACTTACACACAGCCCCAGGAAAAAAGAAAAGCAAAGAAAACAACTACACTACAAGTCATGTGAAAGAAAAAGAGACTGCTGTGTATCAAATTATGTGCCAAATCTTGGCTTTGAGCCTCCTGAAGGCCCTTAAAGTCAATGAGAGAGAGAGAGAGAGAGAGAGCACAGACATTAGCTTGCACAAGTGCTTGCCAGTACATCATCACCCTGTAATCCATCCCCCTCATTTTCACAAATGGATGGATGTAAATTTGCTATTATGCATTCAAAATGAATGAATAATTGGGGATGTAGGTGGTATGTCCTGTGAGTTGCCTGCCTGCCTATTTGGCTTGTGGAATCTGAGATGTGGATAAAACCCTGAGTGAGTGTGATGGGTGAGTGCCACCATGTGATGCAGTTGGTAGTGAAGGCCCATCCATAGCTCTGCTGTGCTACATGCTCTTATGCTTGTGCTCTATCTCTTTGTCTCTGCTGTGGACATTCATATAGACAAATTGATCTTTTTCCTGTGTTCCAGAAATCTACATGTGTACTTGTGTTTTGTTCTGTTATATTGATCCTATTTTTTTCTACACAAGTCATGGTACTAATAATAGTTTCCCTTCCCCATGGATAATGAATTGGGTACTCTTTTTGCTCACTGTAGCAATCACTAAAATGCTGATGCTTAGCCTCCAGAGCTGGAACTTCTCACTGGAATGTTTGAAGCCATTTCCATCAACTATTAATGAATAAATGAATATTTTTTTCTAAAAATAATGATTCTAGATCACTCTATGTTTGCAGGGTGGTGGCTCATATTCTTTAATAGACATTGGGCATCTGCTGGCAATATGATTTCCCCATTTCAAACAATGTAGTAGTTATATGGGTAAAATGAATCGTCGAGTTAACCAGGTTTATTTTATACTTTTGAGCATTTTCATCCATTTTATTTTTCATATAAATATAATATATAAATTTACTTCTCCTATTTAGCTAGTTAAACAACATTTTTTAAAATTCATGTTAATGTACACTTCTTCAAAGTAATGATCTCGATATTTGAAAAGCCCAACAAATAACTTGGATCTTTACATAACTACATAAATTTAACTCTCTAAACTTAAAATTTGTTTCAAATGAGGCAGAGTTACGATTGTCATTCTAATTTTTTTGTAATTCACTGTCATAAAACATGTTAAAAATCTCCATGCAAGATGATCACATACAAAGGGTAGTTAACTATTCAATATTCCACCATACTTCCAACTGTTTCCATATGAATCTCATTCATTCATTCATTCATTCATTCATTCATTTTAGTTTTTTTTTTTTTTTTTTTTTTTTTTTTTTTTTTTTCTCTATACATATAAAAATATATACACACACATACTATTGAAGAAAAGAAGTCTAAAAGCTACAAACACTTAGCATTAGCAAGGATTGTAGTTTAAGAGAAGTGTGGAGAAAGATGATTCTTACTTCCAACACTCTTTACTTATATGTGGTGGTTTGCTCACCAACGAGGCAACTTCCATCCATTTGATATTACATCCATTTCTACCTCATCCAACTAAACCCTTGATGCCACAACAATAACTTACTTTAAATCTTTGCTATCTTTTTACTATTAGCAATATATTATGCTTAATCTCTATGTGGATATAACTAAGCAAGTACTTACTGATCTTCAAGACTCCCAGTTTGCTAATATTGAAAAGGCTTTTAATCTTAATCTCTAAATCAAGTTATGATATCTATCCTTCATTAATGCCTTTATGAGCACATCATCAAGCATGTCATTTGTAGTACAATACTTTATACCTATTATTCCATCTTCAATCTTTTCTCGTATGAAATGATGTTGAACATCAATGTGCTTGGTCCTTGAATAGTATTTTGGATTTTTGGCAAATGCAAGACATCCTTGATTGTCACACATAATTAGAGTTGCTTCTAATTGCACTAGACTAATGTCTTCTAAGAGTTGCCTTATCTAATACGCCTCCATTGCACAATGACTTGCTGCCATGTACTCTGCCTCCATCGTTGATCTTGCAATGGTAGGTTGTCTCTTGCAATTCCATGAAATGGCTCCCACTCCAATAAAGAACACATATCCAGTTGTGGATCTTCTATCATTTACATCTCCAGCCCAATTCACATCACAATAATCTTGCAAGTCAATGTTCTTACCACCAAGGCACAATTTGAAGTCTTTTGTACCTTTTAAGTACCTCAATTTCCTCTTTACTATTTTCCAATGCATTAGTCCAGCCTTAAACATGTGTTGGATTACAACAGTCATCACATATGCAAGATCCACTTTTGTGGCCACCATTGCATACATGAGTGAGCCTACTGCTGCTTTGTATAGAACACTTTGCATCTCACCTTCAACTTGTGCAAACTCCTCATCCATGAGCTTCATCGACTTCAAATTTACCTCCAAGGATGTTCTAATGGGCTTGCACTCCTCCATGTTGAATTGTTTCAACACTTCTTCAATGTACTTTGTTTGGCTCATTGTAATAGTCTTGTTACCACGATCTCTTATAAATTCCACTCCTAAGCAATAGTGAAACTCTCCTAAATTACTCATCTCATATTCCTTCTCTAATTTGGCCTTCATCCAATCCATCTTTTCCATATTGTTAGCCAAGATGATCAAATCATCAACATAAAGGATTACAATCAGCAAGAACTCTCTAAATTGCATTACGTACAATGAATGATCAACTTCACTCCTCACAAATCCTTCATTGATAAAGAAGGTGTCAATTCGTTGGTACCATGCCCTTGGTGATTGTTTCAATCCATACAAATATTTCTTCAATTTACACACAAGATGTTCTTTGCCTTGTTGCACAAATCCTTGAGGTTGGTCCATGTAGATGTCTTCTTGCAATTCTCCATTCAAAAAGGCCGTCTTCACATCCATTTGGTGTATTTCCAAATCCATTACTGCCCCAATTGCTACAATGGTCCTAATCGTGGTGAATTTGGCAACAAGTGCATAAGTCTCATTGAAATCAATTCCAGCAACTTGTGAGTATCCTTTGGCAATTAATCTTGCCTTGTGCCTCACCACCACATCCATTGCATCTCTTTTAGTCATAAACACCCACTTACAACCAATACTAGATTGATTTGCTGGAAGAGGTGTCAATTCCCATGTATCATTGTGTATAAGAGATTGATATTCTTCTTTCATAGCCTTCTACCAATTAATTGCATCTTCACACTTCATAGAATCACACAAAGATAATGGATCATGAAAAAGAGAAACATTTGCATGTTCTTCACTCACTTGAGGGAAGATGTGATTCTTCCACTATTTGCCACGTTGCCTTCTTTCTCTCAAAGGATATCTCCTTTTACTTGTAGAAGAACATTCACCTTGTTCTACTCTTTGTTCTTTTCTAACTTTCTTCTTTCTTAAACCTTGTCATTTTTCACTCAATGGTTGGTACATTTCATTATTATCATCATCCCAATCTTCAATATCTTCATTTCTTTTATTGTTGGTGCTATCAATTATAGGAGCCTTCATCTTTTCAACCTTCTTTGGCTTTTCATCTTCATTATCTTCATTGTCTTCATCTTTTTGTTTCTTTGTTGAATTTAAAGATGTGTCCACAAGCACACCATTACTCCCACTTAGACACATTTTCAAGTGCTTACAAGCACTCTTGTATTCCAAAAACTCAACATCACGACTTTTGATGATCTTTTTGGTTTCCAAGCACATTAGCCTATATACCTTAGTTCCTTCATAATAACCGAGAAACACACACTTTGTATCTTTTGCATCAAGTTTGGGCCTCATACAATCTCGTGTTTTTACATAAGCAATGCAACCAAAGGTCCTCATATGGAAAATGCAAGGTTGTCTCCCACTCCAAGCTTCTTGTGGTGTCATTGATACAAGAGCACTTGTTGGACACCTATTTCTTGTATACACTGCATTCACCACAACTTCCACCCAAAACTCATAGCCAAGATTTTGAGCATGAAGCATGCTCCTTGTCATCTCTACAATGGTTCGATTTGTCCTTTCAACAACACCATTTTATTATGGAGTGCATAGAGTTGTAGTTTGTCTAGCAATTCCTTCATTCTTCAAATAAACATCAAATTGCTTAGACATATATTCACCTCCATTGTTTGTACGCAGCACCTTGATCTTGCATTCACTTTGTTTTTCAACAAGTGCTTTAAACTCCTTAAACCTCCAAAAGCATTCACTCTTCACTTTAAGAATGTAGCTCCATTTTTTTTTTTTGAATAATCATCAATGAAAGTGAGAAAATACCTTTATCTTTCAATACTTGTGTTCTTCATAGGTCCACATACATCTGAATGGACAATCTCTAGAAACTTAATAGTACATGTTGCTACACTCTTTGGAAATGAGGCCCTTTGTTGTTTGCCTTGTATGCATCCTTCACATACAAGTTGTTTTGCATTATCGCTTGTATTGCTAAGATCTAAGCCACTTACCATGGTCTTGAGCTCTCTCATGCTCTTTTCATTCAAATGGCTAAGGCGACAATGCCATATATTCAACTTATGTTTGTTTGATGTAAACTCAGCAAATGTGGCTACCTCCACTCCATTCACCTTCTTACAAATGAGGTAGTACAAATTTCCCTCTTTCAAGCCTTTGAAGACCTTGTCTCCACTCAATGTTCTTACAAAACATCCATTCATGTCGAATTAAACTTTAAAACCTTCCATTACAAGTTTACTCACCGAAAGTAGGTTTTGCTTCATCTTAGGCACATGAAGGACATTTTTGAGTCTGATCCTATTGGTTTGTCCATTCACAACCACTTCCACCATAATAGAGCCAATTCCAATGGCTTTACATGTACCACTATTTGCCAATACCACATTTGAAGCTGAAATTGCTTCATAAGTGTCAAATGAATACTTATAAGGTGTCATATGCTTGGAACAACCTGAATCTACAATCCATCTTGACATGGCAGCCATAGAGGTCCCATTTGTTGCCGTGAATACATAATCTTGTCTTCCAAATTCATCTTGCACACTATCTGCATTCTCCTTCTTCATCTTTTTGCCTTTGTAGCAATTTCGAGCAAAATGGCCTACTTTGCTACAAATGAAGCAAGATTTGACATTGCCTCGTTGATTTGAATAGTTGGCCTTGTCTTGATGTGAATAGAGTGCTGAATCTTGACTTTGAGGCTTTTTTTCTTTCTTCTTAGTTACTTCATGGGCAAGTCTTGCCGTCACATAATCCATTATAAGCTCTTTTAGTTTGATGGACTCCAATGCCACAATAAGGTAGTTGTAGGATTCGGGAAGGTTCATTAGCAAGCTCATGACAATATCACTTTCTTCTAAAGGCTTGTCAATAATTGCTAGTTGGTTTGCAAGAGCCTTTATCTTATTGTCCTTAGCCATGATGTCTTTACCTTCTTCCATCTTACAAGTAAAGAACTTCCTCCTTGTATAGATGATATTGGATAAGTTTTTGCTCTCATAGATATTGCAAAGAGTCTTCCATGCTTCCGCTAGTCCTTTGCAAGAAATAATGTGGGAGAAGTTGGCTTCATCCACATTAGTTGCAATTAATCCAAAAGCCTTCTTTTCACGACGTTTGAACTCCTTCTTCTCCTTCATATCAGAATCTTTGCTTGGAGCCTCTTCACTTTCATCTACAACATCCCAAAGATCCAAAGATGCCAACAAAAGCTCCATTTTTACCTTCTAATGGTAGAAATTATCACCTCTAAACTTTTGAATAACTCTCAATCCTTCATCCTCACTTGAAGCCATCTCTAAAGAAGAGTTGTATCAAAAAAGATTGTAAGAAAAAGTCCTAATGTTCTAAAAAATCAGCAAGAAGGTTTTGTTGCCTTAGAATCATAGAATCCTTCTTTGTGAACAAACTAGTGTTTTAACTCTCAAAAACTCTCTCAACTTTACTTCTAAGACTTGTCACAAGTTTGATGACTTATCTAAGTGTCTCAAATCAGATTTGCCACTCTAATATCTCTCTTATGCTTACAAATCACCTCTATACACCATAAAAGGTCTTTTAAGTACAATCAACAACTCTAGAATATGAAATCGTAAAGTTAGATTACCAAGGATCTATCTCAATAAAAGCACAATGAAAACTTTGTCTATAGGTGAAAAAAAAGACACTAACACTAAAATGCTCTTAACCACAAGTAAGAGCAAACCATGATCTAGATCTAGATCTGAATTTGAAAGTTAAGTTCTTCCAAAGCCTAACATCAGCAACAACAACTTGATCTACTCCATACTTACAAAACCACTTCAAAGAACTTCAAAAAAAAAAAACACTCAAGCAAATGTGAGTAGGTCCATAACCTACTAAAGAAAAGAAGTCTAAAAGCTACAAACACTTAGCATCAGCAAGGATTGTAGTCTAAGAGAAGTGTGGAGAAAGATGATTCTTACTTCCAACACTCTTTACTTATAGGTGGTGGTTTGCTCACTAACGAGGCAACTTCCATCCATTTGATATAACATCCATTTCTATCTCATCCAACTAAATCCTTGGTGCCACAACAATAACTTACTTTAACTCTTTGCTGCTTTTTTACTATTAACAATATACTATGCTTAATCTCTATGTAGTTGTAAATAAGCAAGTACTTGCTGATATTCAATACATGCAAACTCTCTCTCATGTAGCTGTGGCAGTGTTCTTGTGAGGTGGATTGGTAGCAAACTGGGCCAACCTCAATTGCAGTATCGGCCATGTGGATCATGTGCCCCCATCCTGGCTTCCCCTATAATACCTGACTCTGCCTAGAACATGGTCTGAGTAGCAATCCCTCCTTTGAGAGGCACACAAAATGTAAAAATGGAAAAAAAATATCGCCGTGCAAGGAAATAAAAACTAGAAAGATTCAAAGTATTTTCATATAATTTGGCTCATAAACATAATTTGTATAAATGTTTCAATTAAAGATTTTCTTCAACCCATTTCAAACACATAGATCAACCTAATTCTAACAAATAGTGGGTTATAAATCCAAAAATCCAACTTTTACAAAACTAAGAAGTATGGCACCTAATTATGCTATTATTCTACCTCAACCAATCAACAACTACTACTTGTATCAAAACACACCCACTCCATCTTGCAACACCTTTTTATGCTTAGAAACAATGTCAACTTAACCAACCTTTGATCTATTTTCAACCAAAAAATGTTGAAATTGGTCGACAATAGATTTCTGGATTCTTAATAATACTCCACCTTGTAGGTTGGAAATGGAAGGTGGTTGACAATGATGTACCCAAAGTGTCTATGCTATTATTTTAAAAAATCATAGTAAGGTATAAATGATTGCGCTACAAAAAAATGTTTGTGGTATACCATTTTACTAAACTTCTATTTCAACTTCTTAAATTTTTGTATGTTTATCATGTATTATTTTTCCATCTGAGAATTTTGAGATAAGATATAATTATTTTTGGATTTTTGCTGAATTCTTTTGTGACATAATCATGTTATAATTTATAAAATTAGTCCAAATTAATTGCATGATGTGAACATTACTCTAAACATTGTCTTCAAATGCTTATTCAAATATTATCTTTTTAAAGGCCCCAAATTCTATTACTTAATACTAATTTTTGATAATAATAAAAGATTTGTTTTACGGCTTATAGATAGCACAATTTGCAAATTGGTGAAGTTGTTTGACAAACTTGAATCTTTTAAATAAAAAATAATATATTTGTGGCAAATAAGCTAAATATAAAAAATTTCTTATTTGTTTTATGTTTTAAGCTTTAAGTTGGACTGGTTAAATTAAAAATATTATTATAAAATTATTTTTTATTTCTTAAATATAAGATTTTTTTTATTATATAAATTATTTTTCTAATTTATTTTAAATTATTTAAAAAATATATAATTTTTTATCTACAAATTAGAGAATAAAAAAATTGATTTTACTATTTTATAGAACAGCTATAATTATTTTTGGTTGTTGTATGCCCTTTGAAAGAAAAAATCACTTAGATTACCCCTGCAAAATCAATCATTGAGAAGTTATTATATCCCTTAGATGTGGATGGTTTAGATTTTTTATATATAGGATATCTTATTTTTAGTATAATACTTGTATTTAAATAATAATCTATTATATATATTTTCATAAATTGGTTATATATATATATATATATATATGTGTGTGTGTGTGTTGACAATTAAATATAAAATTGGAAAATTATGTTTTATCTTATCTTATTGGCATATGTATTTATTGTCTTTTGAGAGTTGTAGCTTAACCTCATAAGTTTTATACCATCTAGGCAAGAATATATGCAAATTAATGAGATTTACTCTTAAAGTTGTATAGTTTAAATTTCTATTTGACTTCAACAAATGACATTAAAAAATCTTCTTCTAATGACTATATAGTATAAATATACTACATACCATATTTTTGTAATTTAACCATTATAATTAGTAAGCTATGTAGGTTAGTAAAAAACGAAGTCATAATTCTATCAAATTGATTTATTCTAAATAATAAAAATATATTTAGAAAATTTAGCTTTAAAAAACTAAAATATCTTTTATTAGGTTTTATTTACATGAATTTGATTCTTTTACCTTGCTCTCTCTCTATGTACTAATAAGAGAAAGTTTAAGTGAAATTGAGAAACCGCTTACCTATATTGCAAATTTTATATATAATAAATAATATTAAAGAAATAATTGAGCCTTGAATTTTGGAGTTTTTAAAAGTATTAAATGAATTCATAAGTTAGTTTTTTAAAAACATTTACAAGAAGGATTCAATAATCTAATTAATCCCCAAAAACTAATGTTTGACCTTTCACCACATTTATGTAACAATATAATAATTCATCACACAATCTCTAAAAAATAATTATTTTATTTGACATGTAGTTAACCACATTCAAATAATCTTCATCAACAATATCCTAATGATATTTAAAGAGCTTAATAATAACCCCGACTAGGCTTGGGTTCTTTTTTTCTAAAGACATTTTTGATACAGCATCTCAAAGATGTACAAATAAAGAAAAACAAGTTAGAAATGTATTCATCTTTTGTGCTTCTTTTGATTGGATACACACACTTGCAGTATTAAGTTGAGTGTGAATGATTTTTTTCTTTTGATCCTGTTGGTTCTTTTGTATAATTTTTGAGGTTGTAAATTTCAATCAGCCATGATTGAGCAGTTGTAAATGTCCTTGACAACTTTACTACATAATTCAATTCAATCCAATTCAATTGATCACCTATCCATCCCAAATCCTTCCATCATTTTCTCTTCTTCACCCAGTTTGTTTGTCCTTCTAAACTTCTGGTCTTCTTCCAATTCATGGCAACAGATATTTTTCCAATCAGAATAGTGAATAGTCCCAATTTTGAGAGCATCCTTTCTGTCTCTGTCTCCAAGAGAGTGTGAGAAAAGGAAAATTGGACAGGGACTGGACAAAAAACATATATATATATATATGTGTGTGTGTGTGTGGAAATATTCAGGCAGTCAATGGACAGTTCCACTTGCTATAGGCTCCCATGGGGATTCAACCCACATGATTCATGTTGACTGTTTGTTTGTTTGCATTTTTGTTTGATTGTTTGTTTATTTACATGGTTTTGGAGGCTTCTTTTGTTCAGGAGAGGCACCCACCTGGCACTGGCATCTAATCAATTCTCAGCGGCAAGTTTCAGTGTTGGAGCTGGGGCCAGGTCCATCATTTGTCCCTGTGCCTGCACTGCTTTTTATTTATTTATTTTATTCATTTTGTTTGGTTTTTGTTTTAGTTTTAGTTTTTGCATTACCTGGTGACATCATTTCCAACTAGATTGACACATCAACTGAAATAGGGGAACACAACATAATCTTAACGGTTGATGAGAAGTCTCTGGCAATGCTGCTGCTAAGAAAGCAGGTGGGTTGAAGTTGTGAGAAAACGTAGCTTATCTAACGCCCAAGGTCGGTCTGCTGCTGGGCTTCATTAATATCAGAAGCATTGGGCAGGCTGCATGGTTGGTTGTTGTCCTTGCCAATCCGGTAATCCAGCAGGAGCACCGGAAATCTGAGTAGGTTGACACAAAATCCAGGCTCTTGCCAAATAGATCCTCAAGAACCCCTGGCGCTTGGTTTTGTACCAGCACACAAGCAGGATCTATATGGCAGGCCAGGGTGTGTGTGTGTACACCAGGAGCTCTTCGTGTGTGAGTGTGTATGTGAGTGAGTGAGTGAGTGAGTGAGTAAGCGAGTGTGTGTTTGTTTGTGTGTAAGAGAGAGCGAGAGAGTGTAGGAGGACGATCGTGAGTGTAGGAAGAGGATCATGAGTTCGGATGTGCTAGTGGGGTCCTCACCAAAGCTATGCCATCAGAGCCGTGCTATTGCTTGCGACACCCTGAAGCTATGCCATGCGAAGCTAGGGCACTCACTACTGCATGGCGATGTGGGTCCCGGGGAAGAAGGCGAAACCTAAATCTTCCTTTGATCACGTCACGTCAAGCTGGAGTCGGTTGGTTGGGGGTGGGGAGATTTGATCTTGTTCTAAGGCGAGGTCGCCGGAAGTCACGACAGAGCACGAGTTTTGCAGATTCTATGTGCTCTGCTTTCGATAGGCGTGGGCTGTGGCAACGTGGGGGTAAGGAAAAAAAAGAGATTCCTCGCCGCTGGGCCGAGCCAGCCGCACAAGAGAGTCAGGCGGAGGTCTTTTGTCTTTGCATGCATCATACTCGTGTTCCCCTTTTAGTCTTTGCCATGTTGACGATGCTACGTGTCCGAAGCTTTCCTTTCAGAGCTCGAATCAGCGTTAATCTCTGGTAATTAAACCTCGTTTTAACGTATTTGAGGTCTAATATCAGGGCGAGAGAGTGATTGAAGAAGAAAAAAAATGGGTTGACGAAGGAAGTCTAGAGGTCAAAGTTCAGGTTGAATACGTGGCGAACCACCAGCTGTGTGTGTGTCTGTGTGTGGGGGGGGGGGATGGGTGCTCTTGTTTAAGCGATGGTTCACTTCAGGGAAGCCCGAAGTTCTAATAAGACTCAAGTCATCACTCAATAAAATTCCTTTTAAACTACATCTGCAATTAAAACACCACGATTGATAAAAAAAATTGTGCGTTTTATAACTTCAAATGCAAGGAACATACGGTCTGCTTTCCAACACAGATTTCATGGAAGATGCGAAACGTAAAATAATCAAGCATTAATCTCAGTTCGGATTTCGGCAGTTACCTGTTCATTGATTCTACACTTTTGGCAACACTCTTCTGCATTTGGTTGGTTGCAGCTAAGGTCAAATTTCTAAGCTTGCTACATTGTACATTGTACATTGGTTTGTGGTAAAATAATAAGCACGCACTTGTGTGTGAGTCCAAAGATATCCCTGTTCTCATTGTCAACTGGAAGCTGATTTTCTGTAAACTGGAGGGATAGCCTAACTCAATTCATCTACTTGTCCGAGCTTCGTTGCTTTTGTGCGTCTGTCACTAAGGTGCCTATTGAAAATGGATCAAAGCATAAACTCTTTGGATCATCCAGATGTCTTGAACTAATTGTGCTTGCTCGTTTTAACTTGTAATTTTTGATTTATGTCCTCATTGCCACAACCAGCCTGTGAATTTGATCAGCCTTCGTGCTGTGATACATTATTCTTCAGTGAGATGGACAACTCTCCAGCAGATTGTGACTCCAATGCACGCATGACTCCGAACTTTGTACGAGTATTCTGCTGCAGCTGTAGTTGGATTCTGCTACTGTAGTGCAACTTTGTTCTCGAGCTGTGCGAAACTCTCGAGCCCTTAAATCATGAGAGCATGATGCGCATGTTGAATGCTTTTACTGACAGATTGGACAGTGACTCGAAAAAAACCTTCTGATGGAAACTGGAAAAAAGGTGAATCCTCAATTGTCTGCAATCACACACTCCATACATGTCCAGCACATCTCAACACCCATGTGATATCACACATTTTGTTTTGACAATGGAAATCTGTAGCCACCTTCGTCATTCGACGTCGGTCAATTGTTCAGTCAAACGAAGTCTCATCTGTCTTTGAATTCCCTGGCAACGTTCTGTCACTTAACTACCTTCTCCACTTTGACATCCACATCTGGACTTTCTTCTGGATTAGCAAAAGATCGGATATCGAGCTAAAAAAAAGAGCATTGCACAAAAAAGTTAAGAAATGTTCCTGTCCGAATTCGAAAAATATCCATCTATTGAGTCTCACTTTTAACAGTCAAAGGACTTTGCCCACTCCAACAATGGGAGCTATGTCTCAGCACAAAAATTTACTTACGCAGCCCAACAAGTTTTGTGTATGTGTCGAAACACAACTTTGAATTAGACCATATAGAAGGTGAATGTCAACGCTCTTCACATACGTCCATCCCAGACCCTTGCTCAAACGCTCAACGACCTCTTGCATGGTTTACTAAATGTCAACCCGTAGCCATGTATGATGGCGTTGCAAGGTCTAAACTCCATGTACCCAGGGGACCCAAGTTGAAGTTGCAGCTTCACTTCGATTCAACTGATTTGGCATATAATTAAATTTAATGTTTATAAAGATATTTGTAGTTATCAATAAAATAGAGACTGAAGCATTCTTCACCAAATGCTGCGGCCATGGAGCTTTGCATGAAAGTTTACTGATGGATTGGACGCACATTTCCGCGGCAACTAGCATGTTGCGGCATTTTGAAGCACGAGCTGCGTTGATTAGACCACGACAGCCAAGCCTGAATGCAGGGCCTGCTTCTTGTGCGCAATGTGCACGATACCTTGAATTTTATTTTATTTTATTTTATTTTTTCTTTCTTTCCTTTTCTGTGATTCTACTCTTCATGTGAGTGGAGAAGTATAGCAATGTTTTGCGGGCTAAGCAAGAGACAGGTAAAGTCCGTGGCTACTGGCGAGCACATTGGATTTAGTAGTAAACACCTGGCAGACGCGGTGAACTGACCGGGGAATTACTTCAACTTCAGTCACTATGCTGTTAGATTGATACGTAGTATCCGATTTAGCCTTCGGAATGTTACAGAACCGCATCCAAGCAGTTCTTCCAACGCGTTCAATAAGGATGGAGAACTTCATCGAGTTCCTATCACTGTGCAGTGCATACTCACGCTTCAATCTGCAGTGTCAAGCCTATCATCTTCTAGACTCCATGTATAGTATGGATCTCCTGCAACACTCAAAAAACCATACGCTTCGGTGCGACCGTCATGACCTGTGTCTGAAATCAGATGTTTTTAAGGAAGGAGCTCGCCTTTCTCTCACTTCGTAGTGAACTAGAGCTGCAGGCGAGGAATTCAAATCACAACTGTGATGTGAGATAATGACGTTACATTGCACTACACTTCGCCAACTTAGGCAACAGAGTTTTTTCATATTGTAAAGCCATGTGCTCTGGAATGGATAGCAGTACATGGCGCATCTCGAGCGCACAGTGCCGCCTATGCTTTATTTTGATGAAGACCGACTAATCTTTCTAAAATTCATCCATTACGGGAGGGCATGCAGTGGTGCTCGGGGCCATAAAAAGGGGTGTCTCCCACCACCGATTGCTGATTTCAGGCTTCTATGAACAAGCTCCTCTCCTCATTTTATTTTAAGGACGGTGATGTCAGTCATGTCCCATGCCACTTAAAATTAGTTGGGTAGTATTGGGTTGATCGCATGCAAAACCGCATGATGTAATTCAGTCATTTCGAACTATGATTTCCATTCCCAATTCGAGAGTATTCTCTGAAACTAGACGTGATTCACCGCTCGGCTGTCAACTAGAAAAGAGGCCATGCTCCTCAACAAAGGCAAGCCCTACGCAAGTTGTCCCCTTAGTTATAGTTGATGAAAACCAGAAAATTTTAAATAAATTTGCACATGATCTACTGAAGGCTTGAAATCCGTTGAAATAGCTGCTCGAGTTTCAGATATGCATTTGTCCTCACAGTAATTATTTTTTCGAGGTGAAATGAGTGTTAGACACTGTGGATATGGTACCTTTTAAGTTCAATGATTGGTACCATGTTATTCTCCATAATCCACCTATTTATTTATGAATGTATCCATATTGTACGTGGTAAATTTTGTTCAGTGAGGTAGCCTTTTGAGTAGGAAATTCTGAATCCCCAATATAATTTGAAGATTGTGAATTCTTTTGTAAATTCACCTCACGAAACATCTTGATGCATACATCAACAAGCTGTCAATAATTTAGTGAGTATGTAATGCTAAGGTGTATTCCATACGAGTGATGCTTTTAGCAGTGGAAACAAACAAACAAACAAACAAACGAGACATTGGTGAATTCGTATCAACCTTCCTTCCTTATCCGTAATCAGTATGTTTGTAATACAACAACACATGCATTGGAACAAGATGACTGCGAAGATAAATTACGATACTCCACCAATACAAGAGAGATGTACAGTGTGACTGTTTCGTAGATCAGTGAACGTCGGAATGGCTCAAAACCGTCCTGAGGGACCCCACATGGAGTTTTTGGGCCGGGTGTCGCAAATTTGGTCCAACTTCCAGCAAATGCTCGGGATTCAGTCCATGTTTTACGGGTACGTCTGCAGATCCATTCATCGCCACAAGCTTCGCTGGGCTGGTGGGAGCTCTGGACTGACTGGACAGAAAGATCGCTTGCAGACCATTCTTGTATAAATATGTTGGTTCTTTTGACTTCCTTAACCGCACGGTGTTTCTGAACCAGTCAACCCAATCTTACAATAATCCTCTGGGGATGTCGCATTCTTTGGAGTCGGTCCAGGTGGGTTCCTGCGGCTCGCCGTCGAGTTGGTCGACGTGAGCTTGCTTCGATGCACTTGGATGAACTTGCATGGTGAGCCCGCAGTCAAATATCGATTCAAAAATTTACTTGGATTTACCATTCCGTCGGTAGCGTGAAGTTGCAGAACTTATCGCGTCTTTCCTGGTGTGTCAACTCGTTCATCGAATATTTCGCCAGAAGTATTCTTAGGCTAGAGAGGCTCACCCCTGCAGCGATCGCAGCAGAATTGTTTAGTGTCGATGAGGGATATTGACGGAAACTCTACACTTTGGCTGAATTTTCACTCCTGGAACTATCACCTCGTAGCAGATACTTCTATAGCGGTTTTGTACGAACTGGTCGAGATACTCGTCCTTGATCGATTTAGATTGTTGTCTCGAAGCGAGGGATTATTAACTTTTGGTTCCGTAGTCTGCGGAGGAGACTACCGATTGAGTAGGGGTTCAGGGATTTGAGTACAAGGCACCAAAGCAGCTCTAAGATTCACTTGCAGCAGTATTGCGAAATAGGGAAATTGCGCAGTCCGTTTTAACAAGTGTAGGTTAATAACTCCGAATTCACTGACGAGGAGGCTATCGAATTCAACGAAGAAGAGCTTTGGAGTCTGTGATATTACAACAGGCAGGGTGTTGCGCCAGGGTCTCTGCTAGCCTCTCCGAAATGACTTCACTGGGTCCAATTTAATGGCTTGCATAAGATTTCCAATTACTAGCTCTCTGGATTGTTTGTGGAGCACCCCGGCGTCGTTGCAGCGCGGTTATAGACGACTGCTGTTTCTACTCAGATCGAGTTCAAATGTGGAAACGATCCAAGAGCGCAAACAGGCCGTCACAATGTTGCAAGGACCACGGGATACGAAAGAGTTGTTTTTTGCTCGCGATTACTTTATTCGTAATTTGCGCTGTCTCAGGGTTCAGTTTCTATCGTCACCACTCGGGAAGGGAGACAGAGGGCTCTCGCAAGATCTCAACTGTGTCATACTTTCCTTACCTCCGTCTCAACAAGCAGTCACTCGAAACCAACGTCGCAGGCGAGGAGACTCCTCTAACAGGTTCGGAATTAGATGAAGCGTCGGAGTCCGACGTTGCGTCATTCTTGGAGTCATTCGACGTCGGCAGTCAGGGTGATTCCGAGGATGAAGTCCAAGGCTGCAACTACTGGCAAGCTGAGCTCAAAGTTTACATGTATGACCTGAGTTCCGAGTTTCATTATGGCTTGATTCCAGGGTACGAAGTGGAAAAGGGTCAGTACTGGCCCCGCAATGGCTCGGAGATTCCGGAGTACCCCGGGGGGCTGTACCAGCAGCACAGCCCTGAGCATTGGCTCACCTCGGACTTGCTCACATCAAACATGGCAGATCGTAATACCGCCTGTACTGCTTTCCGTGTAGCGGATTGGCGGGATGCTGATGTAATATTCGTGCCGTTCTTCGCCTCCCTGAGCTACAACCGGTTCGGGAAAGCCTCAGAGGAGAAGCGCTTGACTGATCTGATCAAAGACCAGAACGATGTGCTTCAGCTCAAGTTAGTGAAGTTTTTGGAGGAACAGCCCGCATGGAAAGCTTCTGGTGGGAGAGACCATGTGTTTGTGATCCACCATCCGAACAGCATGCAGGCGACGCGGAACCGGCTTCGGAATTCGCTCTTCATTGTCTCAGATTTTGGCCGCTACGACAGCGAAGTAGCCAACATCCAGAAGGATGTAGTGGCGCCTTACAAGCATGTGATTCCCACTTTTGATTTCGATGATTCCTCCTTCCACACGAGGAAAATTCTGCTATTCTTCCAGGGCGCGATTGTGCGTAAAGAGGGCGGCAAGATACGCCACGAGCTTTACCGTCTTCTGAAGGACAAACCTGGGGTGCGTTTCACTACAGGTAACACAGCCCTCGACGGTTTTCAAAGCGCCACGATTGGGATGAGGTCGTCCAAGTTCTGTCTTAACATGGCGGGTGACACGCCTTCATCGAACCGGTTATTTGACTCCATTGTCAGCCATTGCGTTCCGGTGATCATTAGCGATGACATCGAGTTGCCCTTCGAGGACACCCTTGACTACTCCAACTTCTGCATCTTCATCAACTCCTCGCTAGCGCTCAAACCCGGCTACGTCATCAACATGCTTCGGAATGTGAGCGAGGAAGAGTGGACACAGCTATGGAATCAGCTGCTGCTCGTCGAGCACCACTTCGAGTACCAGCATCCGACTCGAAAGAACGACGCCGTGAATATGGTGTGGAAGGACATCGCCCGGAAGCTCCCTGCAATCAACCTCGCAATCAACAGACAGCGGCGGTATGTGCCGAAGCCACCAGGGTTCCCGTACCACAAATTGCCATGATATCGAGAAAAAACAGGAAAAAATGCGAAATTTAAGTTAAAGTTGTGAAACTTAGGTACTTAAATTTTACAGGGCGATGGGTTGGTGACAGTTTATCAACTGGCCCCAATTTGGGGTGGGAGAGCTTTACGAGGATGCGTGTAGATTCAATTTCAGATGCTCACAAAGTGGGCGCAAATACATAGAGGAGATTGCGGACGACACCATCAACCACTTTCCTGTCGAGACGCTCCATTGAGTGCAAAATTTGAAGGGCTACAGTAGATCACGACATTGATTCGTTTTACACTAGAGTCTGAACTAGTGCACATCTTCGATGCTATTATGTAAATCTCAAGCTTAGATGCAATAGAATTGTTAGAAGCGCATTTTCGTTCCAGTTCAACTCAAGGGTGTGATCTCGGATGCTTATATTTCTACACATCTAATGAGCTTACAGTCCCTGCTACATGCACGTTTTTCGCAAATTAGATATCATTTTTCCGTTTGCTGCCTCCAATCATCGACGGGTATTCGACATGTGTCCCTGTGGCTGCCGACTAACTCTTATCTAGGTCAAAAGATCTTTCAGCAAAAACACTCAAGTGCCTGGCAAGGCTGTGTAAGTGTTTCGCTTTTGTGAACGTGGTTGGCACCAGTTGCGATTGGGTCAGCCTCCGAAGCTAAGAGCATTAAAACTGAAGTCCCAAGAAGAAAATAGACGGAAGAATGGGATTTTTTATCAGATAAAATTTTATCCATCATTAGCCTATGAATTAACTTTCAAAAGAAGGTTTCGGGTTACAGAATAAATGCAAAAATGGTTTCGACATTAAACGTGTCATGTCCAATGCCCACTACTAGTCGTGAAAGTGAAATGATACACTAATAAGCTGCTAAGATAGAAAAAGATTCTGATGAACTCTAGTGGCGCCAATGATTCTAATTGTGGATGCTGGGTCACAGTATAAAATTAGTAATTTCCCTCGTCGAATGTTTTGCACGTCTATTTTTGGTTTGAGTACACTGCATCTACATCATCAAGGTCAAGTAACTTCTCTATCAAGATCTTGTTTAGATCCATTGCTTCGTCATCAGCCTGCGCAGAAACGCACGAGTTTGGAAACTCAAAAGTTAACCACAGCGTCAAAGTTCAAAAGCTTTACAAACTCAGTGGCCACCTCTAGAGTTATCGGGGCACGAAAGCATTCAAGGCAGTTGATATGGAAGTGCAAAAATGCTAACACTTTGCTTCTCGAAAATAGAAGAGTAACAGGGATAACATCCAATTGACAGGAAACGTAATCAGCTAGGGAAAGGCACCTCAATCTCAGCAACCGGAATGAGCTCCAGACCAGAACTGTCAGCATCGAATGGAACACCAGCCTCCTGCAGGCCAGCACGCACGGTTGCAAACTGATCCACTGGCGTGAGCACCTTGAAGTATCTGCGGCAAACAATACGTCATATCAGAAAAACCAAAACACCTGCATTAGTGTATGACCAAACTGTGATTCGGTGGTAATATTCTGAGAGATGAAGGTTGTCAAGAACCTACTTCTCATCATCTTCTTCGTCGTCTTCGTCATCAGATGAAGGTTCTACTACATCTTCCGCACCAGCGTCCATTGCTGCAAGTAGTAAATCATCTGCTTCTACCTTGTCAGCTTTAACATAGATTACTCCCGCACTCTTGAAATTGAAAAGCACAGACCCTGAGTCTGCCATTTTAGCCCCATTTTTCTTGACAACATCACGAATGGTAGATGCAGCTCGATTATGGTTATCCGTGAGAACTTCCAACACTAGTCCCACCCCTCCATAACCATAAACCTGACAGCAAAACAATTACCATCAAGATCAAGTCTCGAACATGTAGACCGAAGTATCACACGAATTATGCTGTGCATTTAGGAACTCTACACTGCTAGTTTTGAGTAGGTGCTACAAGTACTGGATAGAACAGCTCAGAATGTTGAAGCATCCAAAATCATTGAATTCGGGAGATTAAGCCTACTTACTTCATAGGTCAGTTCAACAAAATCTTGCTGGTCTTTATCTGTTGCCTTCTTGATGTTTCGGTCAATAATATCCTTAGGGACATCGGTGTCTTTAGCTTGCTGTATCAATTGTGCGAGTGCTGCATTTGCAGCTGGATTGGGCCCTCCCGCTTTGACACTATACATCGGGCCACCCCCAATTATCTTATTTACAACCTCGTGAAAGCATGGACGCTTCCTCCCTGGTCACTCAAGAAGCAATTCGTTGAATCCTGAACATGTAGTGGCATAATATAAACTAGTTCCAATGATGCCAGATTGACACCAACAGTGGCTCTAAATAGTAAGAGGTGAAAGACATACACTTTAACGATCTGTTTTCCCATCTTCCCGTACAACTTAGCCTTCTTCTTGTCTTGTGCTCCCTGGATGTGCAGACAGATAAGGAAGCATTCAGAATAGCTCGACCCCAAAGACCAATGAAACATGGACTTTGATTCAATCTTGAAGTGTGTGTTTGTGTGTATCTAAGATTATCACTCACTTTGACATTATCACGTAGTGATTGACTACGCAACAACTAATTTCTTCAACGAAACGAGATTTTAAACACGGCATCACGGATAAGGACGTAAAACGAATCACATTACGAAACTCCACAACATGCTTCCACAATACAAACCAGATGCTCCTAGAAATTCACAAAATGATTGAGGAAATCCACATAGTCATTGGTTTCAAATGATACCTTTTTAGTGGCAATCTTGGACGAACGCCTGCCCATCTGGGCCGGAGGCAAAATCCAAATATGCCGTGAGCTAAGATTTCCTCGCTTGCTTACATTCAGCCACATGCTACTGGCTTCTCTCTGGCTACCCAGGAATTGCATATCAGAAGCACTCTGACTGAAATCCTTGCCAACTACAGCACCCACCATAAATCCCTTTCAGAAATGCCCTATGCCAATTCTAAATTCGTACAATCAGAAAATTGCCCATCGTTGGAATATTTACCACACTCTGCATTCCACAAAAGTTCGGTCCAAATTCGATCATTATGTGAACGATGTGATGACGGAGGCCTACTCACATTCAATTTGCAAGATGACTTTGACAGCAGAAGAGAACGTCAATGTTGTTGAGAAATTCAGCCCTTGGTTTACACACTTTCATGCATTGAAAACAAAAAGCCCATTTGGTTACCTACGACTTAGGAATTTGAACGATGGAAGTTGAGGGTAAATCCCTAACAGTTCCTTGCAATACACACCCTGGTCTAATTATCTACGTCCAATCCATATCGAGAAAGTCAGCTTCGTACCATTTCCCTGGGGCAACGTCCCGTCGCAAGTAATCCTTCGGGCAATTCCAGCTCTCCGATGCAAGATTGCACTGGAACCATAACCACGTGTGGCAGTTGGGCAGGCTCTGCGCAGAATGCGAGGCAGCGGGATATGAACCATAGCTCTAAACGCCACACTCGCACTCATCCTCGGAAATTTCTGCATTTCCAGAGCCTCTGTCACCCAAAAATCCCAAATCCCCCAAAACCCTACTCCCTACTCTCTACAACCCAGGTTTATCAAACCTCCGAAGAATGGCTAAATTCATAGTCCCACCCAAAGACACCCACGTAAGCAGAGTCCTTCACGGGGGACCCACAAGTTTCAGTCGAATCATCGTCGTCCTCTGAACCTGAATTAATAGTTTAGCGCACTATCCGCACTCTTCCACAACGAAAGCCCCTCCCTCCCAGAACTACTTCAGGTTCTAACACGAAATCCTTGCAATGCCGCACAACCAGGGGCAAGCACAGAGAAGCTATCACATGCGGGAGAAGAAATGTGAGAGAATTGAGAGACAGTGACACCGAAGAGCAATCCACTGAGACCAACCTGAAAAGGGTCCTTCACATCCACAACACACGGCGGACGGCAGAGATGTAACACCCCTCATGAACGCAGCCTCTGGATGAATGGAATGGAATGGAAGCCAAGCAAGGATTCCGGCCGCAGAGTTGTGAGGCCATGGCGGAATCCAAAGCTTGGAGATGACCAAACCACTGCTGAGTCAATGCACGCCCTCGTAGAATTGTGTCGCAGAAACCTATACATTCAATCGACTGGCTCCGCTCAGATGCGATTTCAACCGCCGATCAGATTTCTGGGAACGTAGGGAACCAGGCAGGTTGGAGGCCGGGCAGTTTGGAGGGGGGGGGGCAGGCTGGGAACTCAGGTTGGGAACTCAGAATCCATTCCTCATTGGGGCCGCACTGATCCACATTCACATGCGTGCTGAAATTTGTTCAAAGTCTGCCTCTAAATCCCACTTTTCAACCATCACTCTTGCTTCAAACAATTCTTTTTAAATATTTATATACAATGTAGCCCTGAAGAGGAGGGTGATGCTGATGCCCTAATTACTTACCCGGATGACTCTTCCCTTTTACTTTTGTGAGGCTTTCATGTTGTTGAATGACCTTTCTCATTTTATATATATATATATATATATATATTATTACATTAGTGAATATGGTATTTTGAATTTTAAACTTACAATGAATAAAATTTTAAAATTAGAAATAAAAAATAACTTCAATTATGTTGCCTCACAGATTCAATTGTGTTATCTTTTCTAGTACAATTGTATGTGTGTACAAGAAATTGCATGTGTTTTTCAAAGATACAAAAATAATAACATAAAAGATGCCATGAAGGTTTTTACATTATTCTTATTTATTTTAATTACTGATTAATCTAAACTATAGTTTCTTTTAATAATATTATTCTAATCAATATGTATCACTAAACTAAGGGTGTTTCAAATATATTTTGTGTAATTTTAGTATTATACAAAATTCAGTACGCATGAGAATGTGGATCAATGTGGGCCCAATGAGGAATGGCAACTGAGTTCCCTGCCTACCGCCCTACAATCTACTCGGCCTCCAATCTACTCGGCCTCCAAACTGCCCGGCCTCCAACCTGCCTGCCCACCCCCTAGTTCCCTACGTTCCCTCCCTCCGTTCCCAAGAATTCGATCAGCGGTTGAGATTGCATCTGAGCGGCATCTGCGATCTGACTGCCCACAATGGCAGAACAAGTCGATTGAATAAAGAGGTTTTTGGGCCAAGTAGTGACGAGGATGGCACGAACCCCGGCTCGTCATTCCCTTCAAGTTTAGGGTTTTTGGGTGTTTTTATGTTTGTTAACTAGCTGAACTTGTGGTCTTTTCAAAATAATCTACTTCCTTTTACAGAATTGCCCTAAAAGTTCTTATTTAATGATTTTTTGTAATGGAAAAACAACTCTTATCAGAAAGGTTATTATAATTAATTAAGATTAAGTTATACTTTGTTGTAAGAAGAAATGGTGAGCAGAACCTCTAACTTCTACTCTTTGTCAAATGGTAAAACCATGCAAAACTTTGAATCTCAAGAAATTTATCATAATTTTGACTTATTCCTAAAATCTCCCTTATGCAAGTTGCAATCTGCATAGGGGCTTTTTGAAATATATCCAATAAAGCTTTTAATATAATCCATATTATATTTTTTTTATTTCTAATTCTACTTATTATTTTTAAAAATTTTAGGTGGATCTTAGAAATAAGTTTGAATACCATAGTTGGAATGTAAAAATGCAAAAAAGAAAAATTTATTCAAAAATCACATGATAGTTTTTTTTTTTTTTTTTTTTTTTTTTTGTAATCTTTTTAAAGATAGATTTTAAAATGTATTCCTTTGCAATACTCTTCTCTAATGTAAATGGATTGTCTATCTATTATTTTATTTTCTTCAGCTAAGAAACAAAAAAAAAGAAACAAACAAACAAACAAGTATATGAAGATATTTTTCTAAAAAACAAAGAATCATGTGTTTTTTTTGAAAAATGTCATCTCTATTCCAACAACCAAATTATTAATCTTATGAATTCAAGGATTTATTTAATCAAAAAAACTTGCATAACTTTGAAAAAAGTTAAACTAAAAGTATTTATCCAAAGTAGATTTTATTAAATGCAAATATTTATTAGACATATGTATTGTAGCAAATAATTAGTCCTACATTTAATAAATAATATAAAAATGTGTATCTTAGTATGAAAGTATGATCCTTAATTATGTACTTAGGATATTTTATCTTATAGAAATTTAATTCAATTTGATTCTTTAATAGTCTTATTGAGTGTTAGAGTTAGAATTATATTTTTTTAGAAAATTTTAATACTTTGCATGTGATTGCAATGTATTAATACATTCTATAATATTAGATCTTAGATAAATATTTTTATGTAATATGGCTCATTCAAAAATTTAAGGCACATAATTGTCAAAAAAAATTAATACGCCATATTTGAATGTCTAGAAGTATAAAATCACTTTATTTTTTAAAGCTCACAAACTTTGATCTATTATTTATGGTAATAAGTCCAAATCAATGCAACTTACAGTAATTGATATTATTGCAAGTATTTTTCATGGACACAGAAATACAGGCTCGAGATCTAATAAGAAGTTTAAGAAGAATTGACAAGAACTAGATTAATCAGATGGATACAAGAACAACACCAGAGAGGTGAACTAGAGCTCCAAGAGATGTGTTGTCGAGACTGAAGAACTCTTCAGCCTCGATTCCAATATATACTCCTATTTAGGAAGCTTCTCAAGCAACTTCTACCAACTAGGAAGCTTCTAGAAGGTTCCAGAGACTTGCTTCTAGAAGGTTCTAAGGACTATGTCCCTAACATCTTTTACCAACTAGGAAGCTTCTCAAGCAATTTCTATCAACTAGAAAGCTTCTAGAAGGTTCCAGAGACTTACTTCTAGAAGGTTCTAGAAACCTATCTCTAGAAGGTTCTAAGAACTATGTTCCTAACATCACTCCCTTCTTTAGCTTTGAGGTCTCTGAGAAGCAATATTGTTGTTAATCACTACCAATGTAAGAAAATGAAGATATGTCGCATAATGTTTGCTATGAACTCCAACTGTTGTTCACGAGGCAAGTGGTTCATCGGCCCTTGAAGCCAACGGTAGTGGCCCACGCCTTTGACTTTTGACCAAGCATGAACTTCCGTGTCCTCATTGTGAAATTGTCCTATAAACACGCCTTTTGGCTGACCATCGTAAGTAGGCTCGAATTCAAATACAATCACCAATGATCGATTACTCGGTATCCTCCATCGTCGTCATGGTGTAGGCAATTCTTCATTTCGGGGTCGCCTTCGTGAGTTAGTTGGTTGAGATAATCTGACTAGTATAATATCTATCTCTTGGCTATCCATATCAGAAGACCAAACTATGGCTACTGAAAAAATTCTACTTTATCTTGCAAAAAATAACTACATCAACTACGAATTTTGGTGGTGCTCTCCCCCTTTCTTATATTCTTGGGTAAGCAAGCTTCAGAAGGAAGCTATCGTCGAACCGGCTTAGGTTTATGAGGATATTGTTGGTGAAACTTCTGTATCTTTTGCGGCGCATTGGCGAGATTTTCAGTTGGCTCCCACATTCGCTCATTAATGTCGTAGCCACACCAATGAACAAGATACTCCAACTTGCCCCATCTTCGCCGTGAATCCAGCACCTTATCAATCTCGTATTCCTCGTGGTTCTCGATCTCAATACTAGGTGGCGGACATTGCACTCTTCCAGGAAAAGACGACTCTCGATAAGGCTCCAACAGAGAAACATGAAAGACTAGATGTACCTTCATAGAAGCCGGTAATTCTAGACGGTACGCTATTGGATTAATTTGCTTCTGGATGATAAATGGTCCCAATCTTTGATAGTCCAACTTATCACATGATCGCTTGGTCTTGATATTCCATCGAAGAAGCCATACTTTATCTCCAATTTTGAAAGTAGGTACTTGATTTCGAAATCTATCTACAGACGCCTTGTAGGATTCTTGAGCAGATTATAATTAAAGCTTCAATGTAGTTTGAAGCTCTGATAGTTGTTTCGCAAATCTTTCAACTGCTAGATTCTTATTTGTTAACGGATTCAATAAATCAAGCTTCGGATGATATCCATAGTTGGAAAAGAATGGTGTGTATTGAGTCGACGCATAGAGGGTGTTGTTATATGCAAACTCGACTAGCGACAGATTAGCGGTCCAATCGTCTTACTAATAGTTGATGCTGCATCATAAGTATTGTTCCAAGACTTGGTTCATCCGTTCCGTTTGGCTATCAGTTTGAAGATGAAAAGTCAAAGAAAGTTTGATATCCACCTTCAGTATCTCAAAGAGAGATATCCAAAACTTTGATACGAACTGGGTTCCTCGATCTAATACAATATCATCTGGTAGTCCATGATATTGATACACATTATTGAGAAAGAGCCTTGCTATGACTTCAATGGATGATGTCTTCTTGCAAGGGACAAAGTGCGCCATCTTTGTAAGTCGAACTACCACGACAAAGATGCTGTCAAATGAGTTCGATGATGGCAGGTCCATGATGAAGTCCATGGAAACTAAAGACCATGGTCGACGTGGAATCGACAATGGCTATAGGAGTCCATAAAGGTGATGCCGAGGATTCTTGGATGTTGAACAGATGTCGTAGGAGACGACAAAATCTTTCACATCCTTCCACATTTGAGGCCACCAAAAATCTCAAGAAATAAGCTCCAAGGTCTTGTTGAATCTAAAATGTCCTGCAGTTGGAAAATTGTGGCGAGATTGAAGAACTCGGAGTCATGCTGGTCTTTTTGGAATATACAACCGCTCCTCAAAGTATAAAAGATCTCCCTCCACCTTGAACTTGTCATCATTGGCATGTTGCTTGATATCAATGGCTACTGAATCTTCAATGGTTACGGCACGTACCTGATTCAGGAAGTCAGCATCAATTGATACAATAGTAGCGCAAAGCCAAAATTGCTTTGGCTTCAACAACGTCATACATTGTTAATCAAACGTTGCTTCTCTAGTCTTTGGTACAAGATACGATCTCCTCGATAAGGCATCAGATAGTCCTTGTTGCTTTCCAGGTCGATGAGTGATAACAAAATCGAACCTAGATAGCGACATACTCCACCGAGCTTGACGTTGATTTAAAACTCGAGCCGACATGAAATATTCCAAATTCTTGTGATCTGTGTATACGGTCACTGGTTGTGTAGCTCCTTCAAGAAAGTAACGCCATTCTTGGAAAGAATCCACTATAGCAAGAAGTTCCTTATCGTGGATCTCATAATTGATTTCAGCAGCAAAGAACTTTCAAGAATAGAATGCAATCAGATGGAGCTTCTTGTCTTCTCCCATTTGTGAAAGTACAGCTCCCAAAGCAAAATCCGAAGCATCAATTTCTAAATAAAAGGCCTTTGTAAAGTCTGGATGTACTAAGATTAGAGCCGTAATAAATGCTGTCTTCAGGTCTTGAAATGCCTTCTCCATTAGAGGTCTCTATTCCAGCTTATCCTTGCATGTCAATCAAATGAGAGGAGCAATAACTTGAGAGTAATTCTTGATGAAGATTCGATAGAAGTTGGCAAAACCAAGAAAGCATTGTACGTCTCTAACCGTCTTCGAAACCTCCCAAGATACGATTGCTTCTACCTTCTTGAGATCCATCTTCAAGCCTTCCATAGTCGCAATGAACCCCAAAAACTCCATCTCCATTTAGTGAAATAAACACTTCTCTAACTTGACATATAATCCTCGCTCGCGTAGTATCTCCAAGACCAAACGAACGTGTTTTTCATGCTCTTCCTTGTTTTTGGAGAATATCAAAATATCATCCAAGTAGATGACAACAAAATCGTCAAGGTGCTCCCAAAAAATGTTATTCATCATATGTTGAAAGATCGCTGGAGCATTGGTAAGACCAAAGGGCATGACATTATACTCAAAATGGCCATACCTTGTACGGAATGCTATCTTCCACTCATCTCCTTCTTTGATTCATACGAGGTTGTAAGCTCCCCTTAGATCAATTTTTGTAAAGATCTTTACACGTCCAAGTTATTCTAAGAGACCAAAAATCAAGGGTAATGGATAACGATTCTTCTTTATTACCTTGTTGAAGCCTCGATAGTCCACGCACATCCGCAACGAGCCATCATTCTTCTTCACAAATAAGATGGGTGCTCCAATTGACGATTTTGAATGATAGATGAAGTTCTTGGCTAGATTCTCGTCGATGTACCTCTGCAATTCTGCCAACTCTATTTGCAATAGTTTATAGATTGGACCAAAAGGCAGTTGTACTCCTTCCTGCAAGTCTATGGTGCAATCATATGGTCGGTGTTTTGGTAGTATGTCGACATTTTTCTTTTGAAATACATCTTTAAAATCCTTATATTGCTCCGGTATACTTGAAGTCAAGATCTTCTCCCCGGTAGTTGGAGCCGTATAAATGACAAACAGTGTGCCTTCCTTGGACGATCTTATAAACACTCTTGCTCCAATGAATAAGGATTTCTCTATTCAGGGTTTTCTACTAGGCTTACTCTTCGGTGGTTTTGTAAGAAAGGTCATCTTCCGCAACCTCCAATCTATGGATGGGTTATGCTTTTCTAACCAGGAAAGACCAAGAATAATAGGATTTGATAGGGTTCTAATAATATTGAAAATAATATAACTACTATGGCCCTTAAACGTCACTTCTATAGGTTCTGATTCATGGGTGACACTACCAGACAATAAAGGTCACCCATCTATGACCTCAATGTGAATAAGTTTGGATTTTTGTACTAAAAGGATCTTATGATACTTCACAAATTCTTCGTCTAAGAAACAAGCAGATGCTCCTGAATCTAATAATGCTAAGGTTCTCAGTTTTTGAAGGCCAATAAACAAAGGGATTGTAAAGCAAAGGGCAGGTTGAGCAGAAAGAAAGGAACCTGATTATTTTTGCGATATTTCACTGTCCAGCCGCACGGTTCCTATTGTGGCTGGGCATCCTCGTTTTTCTGAACAAACACACCCCTAGTCCTGACAATACGTCAATTTTGCTTCTTGGGGTAGTTTCCAACTTTGTGGCCTTCTTCATCGCAATACAAGCATAGACCTTCCTCCATACGCTGCTTTTTTTCTTCTAGAGTAAGAGATTTGACACGTACTACATCAATTTGCATGTCTTCTACCTCTGAATGTGAATTCACGCTGCTTGCCGACATAGTTGGGGCGTGGCAAATCGTATGTTGTCTTGAACGTTGGTCTTGGTGGCGTTAGAATAGGTAGTTATCACACTTCACAGCTTGGCTAATAACTTCGTTGAACGTTTACGGATCAGGAAGAATTAGCAGCAAATCCTTCACATCGTCTCTTAAATTCTAATAGAATTGACTCATCAACGCTTCTTCATCCCAATTGATGTCACATACTAATTGCCTGAAATTCGATGCATAGACTGATGTAGAGCGCATTCCTTATCGTAGTGACCGGATCTTTGTTGTAGCCCATCGAACCTTGTCGTGTTCACCAAATGCTTCCGCAAACGCCTCCAAAAAGGTTTCAAAGTTGTTTAGTATGGACGATCGTTTCTCAAACAAAGGAGCAAATCATGATAGAGCTTGCCCTGTAAGTAAGGTTCCAACAAGCCCAATATGTGACTCCTCTATTGGATAGCGTTCGGGCTATAAAACTGTTATCAATGTGATTTGGTTGACGAATCCTCGAAACTTGGAATGTGTACCATCAAACTTGTCCAAAAGGCTAACTCGGAGCTCCTTATGTTGTAGAACTAGTGGTGCTTGTCGAACCTGAGGTAAAGTTGCTTCTCCAAGTGCAGAAGTTTGAGGGTGGTGCAACCTAGATTGTGCCATTCTAGATGCAACATCATTATGAAGAGTTTCCACGACTCCTTCAATCTCTGCAGTTCTTTGCGATAACGTAGCAAGGGCATTCATGATAGCATCCAACTTGGACTCCGAACTTTCCGTCATACTAATGTCTTGGCCTCCGGCCATTCTAAAAGAAGGACAAAAATGATTCTACAAGAAGACAATATTGATTTAAAGGAGGATACTTCGTAATCTCTAAAATGCCTTAAGAACTTCAAGAAAAGGGATAATCCACTCTCTTCAAGAAGAATAAGACTCTAATATTGTAACAAAAGAAGTATCAGTTTAGAGGAGGGTAATCCGCAACCTCTAAAATGCTAGTACACTTCCAAGTAGAGGGGTAATCCACACTCTAACGAGGAAGAAACTAGCTCTGATATCTAAGGTGAGTGAAGTTTCGACAAACTCTCACGGACACAGAAATACAGGCTCGAGATCTAACAAGAAGTTCAAGAAGAACTGGCAAGAACTAGATTAATCAGATGAATACAAGAACAACACCAGAGAGGTGAGCTAGAGCTCCAAGAGATGTGTTGTCGAGACTGAAGAACTCTTCAGCCTCGATTCTAATATATACTCCTATTTAGGAAGCTTCTCAAGCAACTTCTACCAACTAGGAAGCTTCTAAAAGGTTTCAGAGACTTGCTTCTAGAAGGTTCTAGAAACTTGTCTCTAGAAGGTTCTAAGGATTATAATCCTAACAGTATTATAGGAGTCCTTTCTTTAATTACAAAAAGAAATATAATTCATTTGAAGGAGCATAATATAATAGATTTATAATAATTAATAATAGTCTACATCTTATTATACTATACTATATAAGAAGCTATATATGAACAAAACTAACTTAGGATGAATTGACCAAAATTTTTAATACAAAGATATTGTCACCAAAATACATATCAAGACTCAATTATACCTATTAAAAGTAAAATCTAATAATATTATAATAAATTATTTTATAAGTTTAGACCATTACTCTAAGAATCATTTATAATTGGTAGTCAATTTTTACATGAAGATGTTGTTTATGTCTCTAATAGAGAGCATATCTTTCTAATATCATAAGTTTGTGAATTTTCTACATCAACAACCAAAGTTAATTCTTAAGTTATCAGTTCATAATCTAATAAAAGAAGAAATTTTATTAATAGTAAAAATATTCAAATTAATATTATAAATTTATAATCAATCTTATATAGTCACAAATATAATTGTAATATTAATAAATATTAGAAAACAAATTCCAACTATAATGATAAATTTTCTAACATCAAAGTATCAAATAATATAAGATATAATACAATAGTAGTTTTTTTGCTTCAATTGCAAGAAATTAGGACATTATGTTTAAAATTGTTGATTCTGAAAATCAAATAAATAAATAAAAATCTATAAATGCTCAGCAAATTTTGTTTAAATTCAAGATAGTCTACAAATTCATCAATTATATAAAGTCTCTTTAATAAATTTAATTAATAAATCATCTACAATTGATGATTATCAGTATATAGATACTAATACTATCTAAAATTTATCTCATGATAAAGAAATTTTTATAGATTACAAACAATGGCCAAATGGTCTTTTAATTATTTAGATAACAATACTATCTATTGTTTCAAAGATAAGAATTTAAAGAATATAAATAAACAAGTGATATATTTTTCTAAGAAAGATGACAAATAAAAAGAATGTAAATATGTATATTCAAGAAGAAATTAGAATAGATATTGTCAAAGGCTAGAAGCAAGAAAAAAACTGATAAGAATAAAGAAGGCTTCATTCTTGTGTCTCTATATATTATTTAATTAGGTACTACCTAGCAACATTCTATAAAATCTCTAATACATTTTTAACTTACAAGCTACATGTCTAACTTATAAGACAAGCTTCTTCTTTGTATGCCACATGTGCAACTTATACCATAAGTGGCTAATATGTGCTATACATGGCTAAATTATTGGCCAAATTTTTAATAAGATATTATCAAATTATTTGCTTTTATTTACTTCTATCTATTTATATTATTTAAATAATTATTAAAATAAATATAGATGTTTGTGACATTATCTTTTTTTTAAAAATAAATTCTATGAAGAGCAATGATCACATGTTGAAGAATTTAAATTTGCAACAAACTATATTTGTCACATATTTTGAACTTTGTTTCTTTTGAAGGTAGTGAATTGGTCTTCTCAACCATCCATAGTATCTTATATTATGACTTGAAGACTACCTTGATATTTGATTATTGTTGAGACTTTACTAACTTTCTTCAAATAAAACATTTATAATATCATGATGAGTGGTTCCTACTTCTATTAATATCACTAAATATTAAAAGTCTCTACCAAGGTTATGATACCAAATAAGTTATATCTTACCATTTATTTGAGAAAGTACATGTTGTTTTTGAGATTCTTCATTTCTATTACATTGTCTTGAAGATTGTGACAATCACAATATTTCATCCAATAATTTAATAAATGATAGTTCTTAACTTGAATTTATGGGTTAATAATTTTTTATTTTTTTATTATCTAAAATTAAAAAAATATAACTAATGATAGATAATAGAATGTAATCTTTATTAAATCTTATTTCTTTTATAATAAGTTTTTTATTTTTATTTTTTCATCTTAGTTTTGATGGATGTTGTTAATAAACATCTTAGACCTTCTTTATTGTATTTATAAGATTCTTCATTGGCTTTCATATAAATTTACTAATATCATATTTACACTAAGAAATAAGTTATTCTAATCTAAGTTGTTGCTACTTTGTATTTAAGACTTCTTCAATCTCAAATCTTTGATCATTCTTAACTTCTATATAAAGAAATAGTATTTATTTTCTTTTTGAGATATTTATTGTCTTTTATTACTTAAGAAGAGATACACAAAATAAAAAATAAATATTTATAGACTCTAATAGCTATAATTAATATAAAATTAGATTAATCCATTTATAAATAAAAATAATTAAAATTTATAATAATCCAACTTATCACAAGGATGGCTAATCTTGATATTTTGACAAAATAATCATATCTTATTACTAATGTAGAATTAAAAATATTTCTTATATATATATATATATTCTTGCCATCTTGGTAACATAATCTACTATTATAAATATAGAATCATATAAACATGAGATTGAAAGATTTGTAATAAAATCCATAAAAATAAAAGACTATGGTTGTTTTGGAATAGGTAATTGTCAAGGAAAAGAACTTGATGAAAAAGCAATTCAAACAAGTAAGGCTTCACTCAAAAAAAGGTAAAAAAATATAAATAAATAAGTATGTATATTGAAAAAAAAACTAGAACGGGTATTGCCAAAAGATAAGAAAACTAGAGACCCTTGAAACTAGACTGGAAGCAAGAAAGGAGTTGACAAGAGTGAAGAAGGCTTCACTCTTGTCTCTATATATATTGTCTAATTAGAGGCTACATGGCGATGTTCTATAGGACCTCCATTAAGTGTTGACTTTGTAAGACACATGCCTTGACTTACAAGGCAAGTTTTTCTACGTATGGGCCACATAATTAGCTTGGTCTTCAAGCTAACAACATGTGTGGTACATGGCCAACTTGTTGACCACGTTTCTAATCCAAGAAGTCAATTAAACACACCTATAAAGTCAAAACAGCATCTATGAAGCTTCTAGGAAGCTTTCATACCAAATACTATAGAATTAACTTACTTTTATTTACTTTTACTTCCTTCTAACTATTTATATTTATAATTACTAGTTTACATGAGTATGTCCGTGACATTACCCCCCTTTTAGGAATGAATTCCATGAGGAGCGTTCATCATATGTTGAAAAAATCTATGATGCGATGAATTATATTCGCCACATATTATGATCTTTGTTCTCTTTGAAGATGATTGATAGTGCCTCTCAACCATCGGTAGTGTCCCATACTAGAGGGGGAAGACCACCCAGTTATTTGATCATTGTTGAGGCCTTCATAACTTCCTTCGAATAGAACATTTGGAACACCATCAAGAGTTGTTCTTACCTCTAGTAAAATCACCAAACATCGGGAGTCCGTTTTGAAGTCGTGATACCAAACGCGTTCTATCTCGCCATCTATTTGAGGAAGAATACGTCATTTTTGAAGATCTTCATCTTGATTGCGTCGTCTTGAAGATTGTGACAATTGTAATGTCTTATCTGACAGGTCAGCAAATGAAGGCTCTTGAGTCAAATCTGCTAGTTGTTGATTCTCCATCTCTTGAGCGTCACAACTACAAAGAAGCTATAAACAAGGATTGAAAGTAGAATATTAACTTGTCTAGATGTTGTGTCTTTTATAAAGAAGGTTTTCATCTTGATTTTGATAGATGTTGTTGATGAAAAGCCTCCACCGCCTTTGCTACATTTACAAGATTCTTTACTGGCTCCCATGTGCGTTCATTAATATCATACCCACGCCAATGGACAAGATATTCTAATTTATTTCGGCGCCGCCTTGAATCTAAGACTTCTTCTACTTCAAACTCTTTAATATTATCCACTTCTATAGGAAGAGGTGGAGCTTGTCATCTTCTTGGTATGTCTACTGTCTTGTATGGTTCAAGAAGAGATATATGGAATACTAGATGGATTTTTATTGACTCCAATAGATGTAAACGATATGCGACAGGTGTCATGGACATACATTCGAAGATTCTTCGAATATTCTTCTAGAATATTCTCTAAAGATTCTCTAAAGATTCCTTTAGAAGGTTCTAGAAGATTCTTAGAATATTCTCTAAAGATTCTCTTAGAAGGTTCTAGAATATTCTGATAGATTCTAGGAAGTTGCTCGAGAAGTTTCCTAATTAATAGAAGTTGTTGGAGAAGCGTCCTAGTTAGCGGAAGTAGCTCGAGAAGCTTCTTATTCAGTAGTATATATAGGAGTCGAGGCTGAAGGGTTCTTCAGTCTCGACAACACATCTCTTGGAGTTCTAGCTCACCTTTCTGGTGTTGTTCTTGTACTCATCTGTTTAATCTAGTTCTGCCACTTCTTCTTGAACTTCTTGTTAGATTTCAAGTCTGTATTTTGTGTCCGTGACAGTTTGTCGAGACTGCATTTTCACTGGTATCAGAGGTAGTTCCTTTTTGTTAGAGAGTGGATTACCCCTCTTCTTGAAGGTGTGCTAGTGTTTTAGAGGTTGCGGATTACCCTCCTCTAAACTGATATCTCTTCTTTCTCAATATTGGAGCCTTATTCTTCTTGGAGAGAGTGGATTACCCCTCATCTTGGAGTCTTAAGGCGTTTTAGAGATTGCGGAGCACTCTCCTCTGAACCAATATTGTCCTCTTGTCAAAATTCTTTTTTCTTCTTTCTGAAGGTTAGCCGAAGGTTAAGACGTTAAAATGGCTAAAAGTTTGGAATCCAAACTAGATGCCATCATAAATGCTCTTGCCTCGTTGTCACATAGGACAACAGAGATCGAAGGAGTCATGGTAGGACTCCATAACAATGGAGCATCTGGGATAGCGCCATCTAAAGCATATCAGCCTCAAACTTCTGCGCTAGAAGAAGCAGTTCTACCTCCATTTCAATAAGATCGAGTAGTCCTACAACGAAAGGAGCCTCGAGTTAGTCTTCCGGATAAGTTTGATGGAACTCGTTCCAAGTTTCGAGGTTTTGTCAACCAAATCAGGTTGATAACAATTTTACAGCCCGAACGTTATCCGACGGAGGAAGCGTGTGTTGGGCTTGTTGGAACCTTGCTTACAGCACAAGCTCTGTCTTGGTTTACTTCCTTGTTTGAGAAGCGATCGCCAATCGTGAGCAACTTTGAAACGTTCTTGGAGGCGTTTGCAGAAGCATTTGGCAAGCATGATAAAGTTCGATGGGCTACAACAAAGATCCGATCGCTACGACAAGGAACACGCTCTGCATCAGTCTATGCCTCAGATTTCAGACAATTGGCAAGTGACATTAATTGGGGTGAAGAGGCGTTGGTGAGTCAGTTTTATTGGGGCTTGAAGGATGATGTGAAGGACTTGCTGTTATCTCTTCCTGATCCTCAAACGCTCAACGAAGCTATTAGCCAAGCTGTAAAGTGTGACAACCGCCTATTCCAGCGTCGCCAAGACCAACGTCCAAGACACCAAATGACTCGTTACGACGTGACTATGTCTGCAAATAGCTTAAACTCACATTCGGAGGCAACAGACATGCAAATCGACACGGCGCGTGTCCGATCTCTTACTCCAACAGAGAAGAAACGGCGTATGGAGGAAGGATTATGTTTGTACTGTGGAGAAGAAGGCCACAAGGTTGGAAATTGCCCAAAGAAGCAAAATTGGCACCCTGTCAAGACTAGAAGTGCGATGATTCCGGAAAACGACGACGCCCAGCCACAGTAGGAACCGTGCGGCTGGACAATCTAATATCACGACAACAATCAGGTTCCTCCTTCTCTGTCCAACCTGCCCGTTGTTTTACAATTTCTTTGTTTTTAGGCCCTCAAAAACAAAAAACTTTAGCTTTATTGGATTCGGGGGCATCTACTTGTTTTTTAGATGAAGAGTTTGCTAAACGCCACAAGATCCGTTTAGTACAGAAGTCCAAACCTGTTCACGTAGAGGTGATAGATGGACGACCCTTATTGTCAGGCAACGTTACCCACGAATCAGAACCTATAGAAGTGGTGTTTAAGGACCATAGTAGTCACGTTATTTTTAATATTATTAGAACCCCATCAAGCCCTGTTATCCTTGGTCTTTCTTGGTTAGAAGATCATAATCCGTCCATTGATTGGAGGCTACGAAGGATAACATTTCCTGAAAAAAATAATAATAAACCTGTTGGTAGAACCTACATGAAGAAATCCATGTTTATTGGAGCAAGAGCGTTCCTAAGATCGTCCAAAGAAGGCGCACCATTTGTCATTTATGCAGCTCCAACTAGCGGCGAGAATATCTCAACATCGAATATACCAGAGCAATATAGGGATTTTGAAGACGTGTTTCAGAAGAAGAACGCCGATATACTGCCAGAACATCGACCATATGATTGCGCCATAGACTTAGAGGAAGGAGCGCAACCACCTTTTGGTCCAATATACAACCTATCGCATACGGAGTTGGCAGAATTGCGGAAGTACATCGATGAGAATCTAGCCAAGAATTTTATTCGACATTCAAAGTCGCCAGCTGGAGCACCAATCCTATTCGTGAAGAAAAAGGATGGCTCACTGCGGATGTGCGTGGACTACCGAGGACTCAACAAGGTGACCAAGAAAAATCGCTATCCCTTACCTTTGATCTCCGGCCTCTTAGATCAACTTGGACGTGCAAGGATTTTTACAAAGATTGATTTAAGAGGAGCCTACAACCTTGTGCGAATCAAAGAAGGAGATGAATGGAAGACAGCCTTTCGTACAAGGTATGGCCATTTTGAGTACAATGTCATGCCTTTTGGTCTTACCAATGCTCCAGCGATCTTTCAGCATATGATGAACGACATCTTTCGGGAGTACCTCGATGACTTTGTTGTCATCTATCTGGATGATATTTTGATATTTTCCAAGAATAAAGAAGAACATGAGAAGCACGTTTGTTTGATTCTTGAAAAACTACGCGAACGAGGACTCTACGCCAAGTTGGAGAAGTGTCAATTTCACCAGAATGAGATGGAATTTTTGGGCTTCATTGCGACTACAGAGGGCTTGAAGATGGATCCAAAAAAGGTAGAAGCAATTATATCTTGGGAAGTTCCGAAGACGGTTAGAGATGTTCAATGTTTTCTTGGATTTGCTAACTTCTATCGGATCTTCATCAAAAATTATTCTCAAGTTGCTGCACCACTCACGCGTCTAACAAGCAAAGACAAGCTCGAATGGGGATCACAAGCAGCAAAAGCATTTCAAGATCTCAAGACGGCATTCACTACGGCTCCAATCTTGGTACACCCTGACTTTGCAAAGACTTTCTATTTAGAGACCAATGCTTCAGATTTTGCTTTGGGAGCTGTGCTTTCACAGATGGGCAAAGACAAGAAGCTTCAGCCAGTTGCGTTCTATTCACGAAAGTTCTCTCCTGCTAAGATCAACTACGAGATCCACGACAAAGAGCTGCTTGCTATAGTGGATGCCTTCCAAGAGTGGCGTCACTTCCTCGAAGGAGCTGCACATCCAGTGACTGTTTATACGGACCACAAGAATTTGGAGTACTTCATGACAGCTCGAATTTTGAATCGTCGTCAAGCTCGATGGAATATGTCTCTATCACGATTTGACTTTATTATCACCTACCGCCCTGGAAAACAGTAAGGATTATCTGACGCATTATCAAGGAGATCGTATCTTGCGCCAAAGGCTGGAGAAGCAGCGTTTGATCAACAATGTACAACATTGTTGAAACCAGAAAAATTCAGGATTTTTGCTACTGTTGCAACTATCGATGACGGCTTCCTCAGCGAGGTACGTACTGCGACCATTGAGGATTCTATAGCTCTTGACATCAAACAACGTATCGATAATGACAAGTTTAAGGTGGAGGGAGATCTTCTGTATTTTGAGGAGCGGTTGTATATCCCGAAAGGACCAACTCGACTCCGAGTACTTCAATCTCGCCATGACTTTCCAACTGCGGGACATTTTGGATTCAACAAGACTTTGGAGCTCATTTCACGAGATTTTTGGTGGCCCCAAATGTGGAAGGATGTGAAAGAATTTGTCCTTTCTTGTGATGTTTGTTCAAGATCCAAGATCCCTCGACATCGTCCGTATGGACTTCTCCAGCCATTGCCTATTCCGCACCGACCATGGTCTTCAGTTTCTATGGACTTCATTACGGACCTACCGCCATCGAATTCATTTGACAGCATCTTTGTTGTGGTGGATCGATTTACAAAGATGGCACATTTCGTGCCTTGCAAGAAAACATCGTCAAGTAAAGACACCGCAAGACTCTTTCTTGATAACATATATCGTTATCATGGCCTACCAGATGATATCGTGTCGGATCGAGGTACTCAGTTTGTATCCAAGTTTTGGAGGTCCCTCTTTGAGATATTGAAGGTGGATATTAAGCTCTCTTCGGCTTTTCATCCTCAAATTGACGGTCAAACGGAGCGGGTGAATCAAGTTTTGGAGCAATATTTACGATGCAGCATCAACTATCAACAAGATGATTGGACTGCATATCTACCGCTTGCTGAGTTCGCATACAACAACACTCTTCATGCGTCAACTCAACAAATACCATTCTTCTCCAACTACGGATACCACCCCAAGCTCGATTTATTGAGTTCTTCAGCAAATAACAACCCAGCAGCTGAAGGATTTGTGAAGCAACTATCGGAGCTTCAAGCGACGTTGAAGCTTCAATTGCAATCTGCCCAAGAGAGTTATAAGGCATGTGCAGATAAATATCGAAATGAGGTGCCTACTTTTAAAGTTGGAAGTAAAGTATGGCTTCTTCGACGGAATATCAAGACCAAGCGGCCATGTGACAAATTGGACTATCGGAGATTAGGGCCATTTGTTATCGGGAAGCAGATCAATCCGGTGGCATATCGTCTGGAGTTACCAGCTACTATGAAGGTACATCCAGTCTTTCACGTGTCTTTGTTGGAACCTTATCGAGAGTCAGCTTTTCCCCAAAGAGTACAAAGTCCGCCACCAAGTATCGAAATTGAAAACCATGAGGAATACGAGGTAGAAAAGGTACTAGATTCACGGCGTAATAGAAGAAAATTGGAGTATTTAGTGCATTGGAGTGGATACGACATCAATGAACGAACGTGGGAGCGTGCCGAAAATCTTACCAATGCGCCAAAAAAGGTACAAGAATTTTATCAACGATATCCAGATAAACCTAAGCCGATTCAACGATAGCTTCTTGCTGAAGCTTGCTCATCAAGTAGCATAAAAAGGGAGGAGGGCACCTCCAAAACCCATAGTTCGATAGTGTAGAACTTTGTTAGCAACTATAATTTGCTCTCATCATTTTAGCCTTTAGACATGGATAGTCAAGATACTACACTTGTTATGTCATCTCAAGCGACTAGCTCACGAAGACGACCGCGAGATGAAGAACCGCGTGCACCACGACGATGTCGAAGGATACCGAGCAACAGATCGCTAGTAATTGTATTTGAGGTCGAGCCTGCCTACGACGGTCAGCCAGAAGGTGTGTTTGGAGGACAGTTTCACAATGAAGACACAGAAGTCCACGCTTGGTCAGAGGTTGAAGGTGTTGGTCACTATCGTTGGCTCCAAGGGCCGATGAATCATTTGCCTCGCAAACAACAATTGGAATTCATAGCGGATGTAATGCGACAGATTTTCATTTTCTTGCGTTGGTATTGACTGATAACAACATTGCTTCTCGGAGACCTCGAAGTTAGAAGAGGAGGTGATGTCATGGACATACATTGGAAGATTCTTTAAATATTCTTCTAGAATATTCTCTAAAGGTTCTCTAAAGATTCTCTAAAGATTCCTTTAGAAGGTTTTAGAAGATTCTTAGAATATTTCCTAAAGATTCTCTTAGAAGGTTCTAGAATATTCTTAGAAGGTTCTAGAATATTCTGATAGATTCTAGGAAGTTGCTCGAGAAGTTTCCTAATTAGTAGAAGTTGTTGGAAAAGCGTCCTAGTTAGCGGAAGTAGCTCGAGAAGCTTCCTATTCAGTAGTATATATAGGAGTCGAGGCTGAAGGGTTCTTCAGTCTCGACAACACATCTCTTGGAGTTCTAGCTCACCTTTCTGGTGATGTTCTTGTACTCATCTGTTTAATCTAGTTCTGCCACTTCTTCTTGAACTTCTTGTTAGATTTCAAGTCTGTATTTTGTGTCCGTGACACTGTTTATACGGACCACAAGAATTTGGAGTACTTCATGACAGCTCGAATTTTGAATCGTCGTCAAGCTCGATGGAATATGTCTCTATCACGATTTGACTTTATTATCACCTACCGCCCTGGAAAACAGCAAGGATTATCTGACGCATTATCAAGGAGATCGTATCTTGCGCCAAAGGCTGGAGAAGCAGCGTTTAATCAACAATGTACAACATTGTTGAAACCAGAAAAATTCAAGATTTTTGCTACTGTTGCAACTATCGATGACGGCTTCCTCAGCGAGGTACGTACTGCGACCATTGAGGATTCTATAGCTCTTGACATCAAACAACGTGTCGATAATGACAAGTTTAAGGTGGAGGGAGATCTTCTGTATTTTGAGGAGCGGTTGTATATCCCGAAAGGACCAACTCGACTCCGAGTACTTCAATCTCGCCACGACTTTCCAGCTGCGGGACATTTTGGATTCAACAAGACTTTGGAGCTCATTTCACGAGATTTTTGGTGGCCCCAAATGTGGAAGGATGTGAAGGAATTTGTCCTTTCTTGTGATGTTTGTTCAAGATTCAAGATCCCTCGACATCGTCCGTATGGACTTCTCCAGCCATTGCCTATTCCGCACCGACCATGGTCTTCAGTTTCTATGGACTTCATTACGGACCTACCGCCATCGAATTCATTTGACAGCATCTTTGTTGTGGTGGATCGATTTACAAAGATGGCACATTTCGTGCCTTGCAAGAAAACATCGTCAAGTAAAGACACCGCAAGACTCTTTCTTGATAACATATATCGTTATCATGGCCTACCAGATGATATCGTGTCGGATCGAGGTACTCAGTTTGTATCCAAGTTTTGGAGGTCCCTCTTTGAGATATTGAAGGTGGATATTAAGCTCTCTTCGGCTTTTCATCCTCAAATTGACGGTCAAACGGAGCGGGTGAATCAAGTTTTGGAGCAATATTTACGATGCAGCATCAACTATCAACAAGATGATTGGACTGCATATCTACCGCTTGCTGAGTTCGCATACAACAACACTCTTCATGCGTCAACTCAACAAATACCATTCTTCTCCAACTACGGATACCACCCCAAGCTTGATTTATTGAGTTCTTCAGCAAATAACAACCCAGCAGCTGAAGGATTTGTGAAGCAACTATCGGAGCTTCAAGCGACGTTGAAGCTTCAATTGCAATCTGCCCAAGAGAGTTATAAGGCATGTGCAGATAAATATCGAAATGAGGTGCCTACTTTTAAAGTTGGAAGTAAAGTATGGCTTCTTCGACGGAATATCAAGACCAAGCGGCCATGTGACAAATTGGACTATCGGAGATTAGGGCCATTTGTTATCGGGAAGCAGATCAATCCGGTGGCATATCGTCTGGAGTTACCAGCTACTATGAAGGTACATCCAGTCTTTCACGTGTCTTTGTTGGAACCTTATCGAGAGTCAGCTTTTCCCCAAAGAGTACAAAGTCCGCCACCAAGTATCGAAATTGAAAACCATGAGGAATATGAGGTGGAAAAGGTACTAGATTCACGGCGTAATAGAAGAATATTGGAGTATTTAGTGCATTGGAGTGGATACGACATCAATGAACGAACATGGGAGCGTGCCGAAAATCTTGCCAATGCACCAAAAAAGGTACAAGAATTTCATCAACGATATCCTCATAAACCTAAGCCGATTCAACGATAGCTTCTTGCTGAAGCTTGCTCATCAAGTAGCATAAAAAAGGGGGAAGGCACCTCCAAAATCCATAGTTCGATAGTGTAGAACTTTGTTAGCAACTATAGTTTGCTCTCATCATTTTAGCCTTTGGACATGGATAGTCAAGATACTACACTTGTTATGTCATCTCAAGCAACTAGCTCACGAAGACGACCGCGAGATGAAGAACCGCGTGCACCACGACGATGTCGAAGGATACCGAGCAACAGATCGCTAGTAATTGTATTTGAGGTCGAGCCTGCCTACGACGGTCAGCCAGAAGGTGTGTTTGGAGGACAGTTTCACAATGAAGACACAGAAGTCCACGCTTGGTCAGAGGTTGAAGGTGTTGGTCACTATCGTTGGCTCCAAGGGCCGATGAATCATTTGCCTCGCGAACAACAATTGGAATTCATAGCGGATGTGATGCGACAGATTTTCATTTTCTTGCGTTGGTATTGACTGATAACAACATTGCTTCTCGGAGACCTCGAAGTTAGAAGAGGAGGTGATGTCATGGACATACATTGGAAGATTCTTTAAATATTCTTCTAGAATATTCTCTAAAGGTTCTCTAAAGATTCTCTAAAGATTCCTTTAGAAGGTTTTAGAAGATTCTTAGAATATTTCCTAAAGATTCTCTTAGAAGGTTCTAGAATATTCTTAGAAGGTTCTAGAATATTCTGATAGATTCTAGGAAGTTGCTCGAGAAGTTTCCTAATTAGTAGAAGTTGTTGGAAAAGCGTCCTAGTTAGCGGAAGTAGCTCGAGAAGCTTCCTATTCAGTAGTATATATAGGAGTCGAGGCTGAAGGGTTCTTCAGTCTCGACAACACATCTCTTGGAGTTCTAGCTCACCTTTCTGGTGATGTTCTTGTACTCATCTGTTTAATCTAGTTCTGCCACTTCTTCTTGAACTTCTTGTTAGATTTCAAGTCTGTATTTTGTGTCCGTGACACTGTTTATACGGACCACAAGAATTTGGAGTACTTCATGACAGCTCGAATTTTGAATCGTCGTCAAGCTCGATGGAATATGTCTCTATCACGATTTGACTTTATTATCACCTACCGCCCTGGAAAACAGCAAGGATTATCTGACGCATTATCAAGGAGATCGTATCTTGCGCCAAAGGCTGGAGAAGCAGCGTTTAATCAACAATGTACAACATTGTTGAAACCAGAAAAATTCAAGATTTTTGCTACTGTTGCAACTATCGATGACGGCTTCCTCAGCGAGGTACGTACTGCGACCATTGAGGATTCTATAGCTCTTGACATCAAACAACGTGTCGATAATGACAAGTTTAAGGTGGAGGGAGATCTTCTGTATTTTGAGGAGCGGTTGTATATCCCGAAAGGACCAACTCGACTCCGAGTACTTCAATCTCGCCACGACTTTCCAGCTGCGGGACATTTTGGATTCAACAAGACTTTGGAGCTCATTTCACGAGATTTTTGGTGGCCCCAAATGTGGAAGGATGTGAAGGAATTTGTCCTTTCTTGTGATGTTTGTTCAAGATTCAAGATCCCTCGACATCGTCCGTATGGACTTCTCCAGCCATTGCCTATTCCGCACCGACCATGGTCTTCAGTTTCTATGGACTTCATTACGGACCTACCGCCATCGAATTCATTTGACAGCATCTTTGTTGTGGTGGATCGATTTACAAAGATGGCACATTTCGTGCCTTGCAAGAAAACATCGTCAAGTAAAGACACCGCAAGACTCTTTCTTGATAACATATATCGTTATCATGGCCTACCAGATGATATCGTGTCGGATCGAGGTACTCAGTTTGTATCCAAGTTTTGGAGGTCCCTCTTTGAGATATTGAAGGTGGATATTAAGCTCTCTTCGGCTTTTCATCCTCAAATTGACGGTCAAACGGAGCGGGTGAATCAAGTTTTGGAGCAATATTTACGATGCAGCATCAACTATCAACAAGATGATTGGACTGCATATCTACCGCTTGCTGAGTTCGCATACAACAACACTCTTCATGCGTCAACTCAACAAATACCATTCTTCTCCAACTACGGATACCACCCCAAGCTTGATTTATTGAGTTCTTCAGCAAATAACAACCCAGCAGCTGAAGGATTTGTGAAGCAACTATCGGAGCTTCAAGCGACGTTGAAGCTTCAATTGCAATCTGCCCAAGAGAGTTATAAGGCATGTGCAGATAAATATCGAAATGAGGTGCCTACTTTTAAAGTTGGAAGTAAAGTATGGCTTCTTCGACGGAATATCAAGACCAAGCGGCCATGTGACAAATTGGACTATCGGAGATTAGGGCCATTTGTTATCGGGAAGCAGATCAATCCGGTGGCATATCGTCTGGAGTTACCAGCTACTATGAAGGTACATCCAGTCTTTCACGTGTCTTTGTTGGAACCTTATCGAGAGTCAGCTTTTCCCCAAAGAGTACAAAGTCCGCCACCAAGTATCGAAATTGAAAACCATGAGGAATATGAGGTGGAAAAGGTACTAGATTCACGGCGTAATAGAAGAAAATTGGAGTATTTAGTGCATTGGAGTGGATACGACATCAATGAACGAACATGGGAGCGTGCCGAAAATCTTGCCAATGCACCAAAAAAGGTACAAGAATTTCATCAACGATATCCTCATAAACCTAAGCCGATTCAACGATAGCTTCTTGCTGAAGCTTGCTCATCAAGTAGCATAAAAAAGGGGGAAGGCACCTCCAAAATCCATAGTTCGATAGTGTAGAACTTTGTTAGCAACTATAGTTTGCTCTCATCATTTTAGCCTTTAGACATGGATAGTCAAGATACTACACTTGTTATGTCATCTCAAGCGACTAGCTCACGAAGACGACCGCGAGATGAAGAACCGCGTGCACCACGACGATGTCGAAGGATACCGAGCAACAGATCGCTAGTAATTGTATTTGAGGTCGAGCCTGCCTACGACGGTCAGCCAGAAGGTGTGTTTGGAGGACAGTTTCACAATGAAGACACAGAAGTCCACGCTTGGTCAGAGGTTGAAGGTGTTGGTCACTATCGTTGGCTCCAAGGGCCGATGAATCATTTGCCTCGCAAACAACAATTGGAATTCATAGCGGATGTGATGCGACAGATTTTCATTTTCTTGCGTTGGTATTGACTGATAACAACATTGCTTCTCGGAGACCTCGAAGTTAGAAGAGGAGGTGATGTCATGGACATACATTGGAAGATTCTTTAAATATTCTTCTAGAATATTCTCTAAAGGTTCTCTAAAGATTCTCTAAAGATTCCTTTAGAAGGTTTTAGAAGATTCTTAGAATATTTCCTAAAGATTCTCTTAGAAGGTTCTAGAATATTCTTAGAAGGTTCTAGAATATTCTGATAGATTCTAGGAAGTTGCTCGAGAAGTTTCCTAATTAGTAGAAGTTGTTGGAAAAGCGTCCTAGTTAGCGGAAGTAGCTCAAGAAGCTTCCTATTCAGTAGTATATATAGGAGTCGAGGCTGAAGGGTTCTTCAGTCTCGACAACACATCTCTTGGAGTTCTAGCTCACCTTTGTGGTGTTATTCTTGTACTCATCTGTTTAATCTAGTTCTGCCACTTCTTCTTGAACTTCTTGTTAGATTTCAAGTCTGTATTTTGTGTCCGTGACAACAGTATTGATTTGTGCAGAAATAGAAAATGGTCCTAGCCTTGGATAGTCCAACTTGTCACAAAGATGAGTGGTCTTGATATTGCGACGAAGTAGCCATACCTTATCACCGAAGTGGAATGGTGGTTGTTCCTTTCGATAGACATCCACATCGACCTTTTGTTGTTCTTCAGCTTCTTTTAACTGTGCCTTCAACATTGCATGTAGCTCTGACAAATGAATTGCCAAATCTTTCGCAGTAGGATTATCAACTTTTGAAAAGTCAAAAGTATCAAGTCATGGATGATAACCATAATTAGCGAAGAAAGGTGTTTGTTTTGTAGAAGAATGTACCATATTATTGTAAGCAAACTCTGCCAATGGCAAAAGAGTTGTCCAATCATCTTATTGGTAGTTAATGGTACATCTTAAATATTGCTCCAAAACTTTATTAACATGCTCCATTTGTCCATCAATTTGAGGATGGAATGCTAAAGATAGTTTTATATCCACTTTTAGAATCTTAAAAAGAGTCCGCCAAAATCTTGATACAAATTAAGTTCCCCTATCTGATATAATATCTTTGGGTAATCCATGATAGCGATAGATATTGTCAAGAAAGAGCTTAGCTATTTCTTCACTTGTGATAGATTTTATACATGGTACAAAATGTGCCATCTTGGTAAAACGATCTACTATCATGAATATAGAATCATAAGAACTTGAGATTGAAAGATCCGTGATGAAGTCCATAGAAACAAAAGACCATGGTTGTTTTGGAATGGATGATGGCTGAAGAAGTCCAAAAGGTCGATGACGAGGAGTTTTTGATCTTGAGCAAACATCACATGATTGTACAAAATCTTTGACTGCCTTCCACATTTGAGGCCACCAAAAATCCCTAGATATCAGTTCCAAAGTCTTATTGTATCCAAAATGTCATGTTGTTAGGAAGTTGTGATGAGCTTGAAGAATATGTAAACGTGCTTCATCTTCTGGAACATATAGGTGTCCTTCGAAATACAGTAGTTTATTCGTGAACTCAAATTTAGATGGATCATGAGATTTAGAAGAATTATTCTTGATATCATAAACAAGAGGGTCTAAAGACATACTTAACTGGACTTGCTTGAGAAAAGTTAAATCAACAGTGAATGTTGATTTTATTGCTCGAAGATGAAATTGCTCCGGCTTGAAGAGAATCATTCTTTATTATTCAAAAGCTACATATCCTTCTTTTGGTGCAAGATAAGAACGTCTAGACAAGGCATCGGACAAACCTTGTTATTTTCTTGGTCGATAAGTGATGATGAACTCGAAACTTAATAAAGACATGCTCTAACAAGCTTAACGATAATTTAATATGCGTGTTGATATGAAATATTCAAGGTTCTTATGATCCGTATATACGATGACTAGACTGAAAGCGCTTTCTAGATAATGACGCCATTTTTGAAAAGAATCCACAATTACAAGAAGTTCTTTGTCATGGATTTCATAATTGATTTCTATTGCTGAGAATTTTCTTGAATGAAAGGCTACTGAATGAAATTTGTTATCTGTTCCCATTTGTATCAAAATCGCATCCATAGCAAAGTGTGGTGCATCTGTTTCCATAAAGAACGCTCTCGTGTTGTAACACGAGTATACCGTGAAAATATAAAGAAAGTGGACTTTTATTAATGTTCAGTTACCTCGAATATTGGGAGCAACGACCGATTCCAGTGCCAATATTCAAGGGCCAGTTCAGACACCCCGTCACAGTCGGTCAGGGTATACTTACCAGTAACAAAATGCTCCGTTCGAGTCCAATAGTGGAAGTCAACAGAATTGAAAGGACTAAATTGATGACTGAGCGAGCCTGACACGAAGGACCAATTTGACCCAATTATGGGAATATCCAGGTCTTACTAAGGGCCTCTTAGCCAATCTGATGCGAAAGACCAATTTGATCCAATTATGGAAATATCCAGGTCTTACTACGGGTCTCTTAGCCAATCTAACGCGAAGGACCAATTTGATCCAATTATAGGAATATCCAGGTCTTACTATGGGCCACTTAGCCGATATGAGACCTGAATTGGTCGGGCGACTCAATGTGGTCCCGATTATGGGAGTTTTGATTCCATTTCAGGTTGTCCTGCTCTTTGTGCTGTTTCAGGGAACGTTGTTTCCGAAAAAAGAACCTTTTAAAAGGCAAAAAATGGAAGAGAAAGCTCTGACGGTGGAGCCAATTCCGGATCCAAGACGGAAGATTGAAGAAAATCAGAGGCTAGGATTTGAAAGAGGGGAGAATTAGGATTAAAGGGGAGGATAGGTTAAGAAATGAAGAGGGGAGAATTAAGGTTTTTTAAGGGTTAGAGAGCTAGCTTCATGCTTCGGCGGGGAGGGGGGGAGAGGAAAAAGATAGAGAATTGGGGTTTTTTTTTCTTCATAGGGTTTTGGGAAGATAGAGGCAATCGTTGCTGAAAGTCAGTATTGTACTAGTGAATCGGGGTTTTAATGAAGTTGGTGTAGTTACTCTTGACTGTTTTGTGAAATCGAAGTTACGTCTATCATTGAAGAATTAAAAGGGTGTCTATAGGATTGAATATGAGGAGTGAATGAAAATTTTTGGATTAATCTAACAAGACAGTCAGTGGATACAAGGTCGTGAGTATAAAGCGGTATCGAAGATTAGCAGATTGGATTATTCAGGGTTCTCTGTAATGTCTAGAGACCTACCGGCTGGGACAAAAAGGATTTTGGCGAGCAGTCAAAGAACATCCGTATAGATTTACGATATATTCTTATAATTGTTTATATTCCAATAGTCAAAAATCGATAGACTGCTTGAATATTAACAAATCTCCATACTACTATAGCCAGACGCTCAGTGCGTTCTCGAGCAAAAAAGCACATAATACGACATAAGTGGTGAACCCGACATGAAAGCTTGAGGTGGAAGGTATTGGATTTCGTTTGGTTTTATTTTTATTTTTATGGAGAACGAAAATAAAAATTTTGAAAGATCTTTGGGAGGAGTTTCTAGATCCATCTATTGCTAGTATTTTTAAAGCCTTCTCATTATCAATGCAACAATAGCAAAGCAATGATCGAAAGGAAGCTTTGGCAACCAAAGTATTGCAAGCAGTGGTCAATAAAATTGATCAATTTGATGGAAGGAATATTTCAAGGTATTTAAGATGTTATGTTCGTGAAATAGAATTAAATCGGGTTTCTGAGAAGAAAATGGTTGAATTATTTGGACTTGCCACGATACTAGAGATAAGAGACCATATTACATCGATTACGGATCATTATGGGAATTCATGGGAGGTTTTTTCACATGCATTGAAAGACAAATATTTCTTGGAAGATGCTGATCGCATTACTAAGAAGTTGTTTCTGGAATGGATTGAACGGCCTAATAAGAATTTGCAAGCAACAATGCTACTAAGGGAATTTGAGAGGCAGTACTCTCAATTATCGAAGGTAGAAAAATTGACATTGGAGCCGAACAAAGTTGATCTATTTCTTTAAGCTGCTGATGGAGAATTGCAAGGGAAATTAGAACTCCTTCTTGAAGACAAAGAAGAAGATGAAGGATTGACAACAAAGTGGAAGAACGTTGAAGATGCGGTGGGGTTGCTTACAAAAAAAAAAAGAAGGAAGGATAGGAGCAATATTCCAAAAACAGTACAAGCACCCAAAGCTCCAGTACGGACAACACCACCAACAATGCCTACAGTTTAACCTTCGACATCCTTGTCAAAGAAAGGAGATATGGAGATGGAAGAAATTATACGAGGAATGCGAGATCTTCAAATCAAATTAGCAAGATTTGAAGAGAATACTTCTACAAAAAATTTGAAGAATGTTTCAAAACAAGGATATGTACAAAGATGCATTTGGTGTGATGACGCTTCACACACTAAGAAAGATTGCAATGAATTTAATAATATGATATGATAAGGAATTATTTGCTGGAATGATGGAAAGATAGCATTAAAAGATAGAGAGGATCTTCTTCAAACCAATTTTGGCAAGGAAAGAATGAGAACATTGATTCAAGATTACTTAAAAGAGCATGAAATAGCAACACGAGAAAGTGCAAGTTATGGTGCTAGAGTAGATGATGAAATTGGTGGAAGTATGGAAACTAGTGAGTTTTGGGCTTCTGCCGTTTCTACAATGCAAGAAGGGAAATTACCTTGAGAAGTGTTATTGAGGACTACAGCTACAATACGAGGTGCAACAGGTTGAGAGGATCCTGTTGAGTCTCTTTCAGTTCATGCATATATTGCTAAGAGCCAACATGAAGCTTTGATGGAAGAAAAGAAATGAGAAAATTTTGATCATACGAGAGAAGGAAATTCTTCTAAGAGGCAAACTCGAGGAGACAAGGTTCGAGAGGCAGCTTCACAAGAATTGCTTGTAAAGGATACCTCAGCATCATTGGAAGAAAAAACAAGGAAGACAAAAGATAAGGGCAAATCAATTGCTTATAAGCTACTTTCTGACATTGAAGCGGCAACAAATTTGAAAAGGGTGTTGGAAGAACGTATATTAAACGCTAAGCTGGAATTTACATTGAAAGAAGTTTTGGGAATTACAAAGAAGGAGTTTCATGATGTTATCATTGATAGCATTAAGCGAAAGAGACAATTAATGGGCAAAATTGGAATGAGTCATGCTATTGATGCAAGAATATATAAAGATGAAGAAGAGGTTGATATTGGTTACAAGCAACCAACAAATGAAAAGAATGGATATAATCAACGAGTACATTTCAAAGATTATAATGATAAGGAAATAGAAACTTTGAGCCATTATACTCGAAAGCATTGGGCAAGGGCAACTACTGAGGTATTGGTGAAAGTAGGAGATATAAAAGAACCAATAGTTGTTTTAGTCGACCATGGTTCTGAAATAAATCTTATGTCTAAAGATCTTTATAAGTGTCACGGCCATAATCATGTAAGCTAACAATTACATATAGAAATAGGTAGAAGTAAGTAAAAGTAGGTGAAAGTAAATTAATTCTATAATATTTAATATGGAAGCTTCTTAGAAACTTCCTAGACGCTACTTTGACTTCATAGGTATCTTTAATTGACTTTTTGGATTAGAAACGTGGTCAACAAGTTGGCCATGTGCCAAACATGTTGTTAGCTTGAAGATCAAGCTAACTATGTAGCCTACACATAGAAAAACTTGCCTGGTAAGTCAAGGCATGTGCCCTACAAAATCAACACATATTGGAGGTTCTATGGAATGTCGCCACGTAGCCCTTAGTTAGATAGTATATATAGAGATAAGAGTGAAGGCTTCTTCACTCTTGTCAACTCCTTTCTTACTTCTAGTCTAGTTTCAAGGGTCTCTAGTTTTCTTGTCTTTTGGCAATAGCCATTTCAGTTTTTCTTTCAATATATATACTTGTTGATATATATTTTGTTACTTCTCTTTGAGTGAAGGCTCACTTGTCTGAATTGTTTTTTCATCGAGTTCTTGTCCTTGACAGATTGACGAGAGTACACCTACAATATCAGAGCTTTGTCTAATCTTGATTAAGAGTGGATTACCCCCTTTTCTTGATAAGATATAAGCATATTAGAAGTTGCGGATTACCCTCTTCTAAACTGATATTGTCCTTAGTATTTTCTTTGTCCGCAAGTCCTCTCTTCTATTTGTCTTGAGCGATATTAGACATTCTTTCTTTTCTAAGTGTTATCATGGTAGAACTTTTTGAAATGAAGAGTGTAATGGCACAAATGCAAGAGCAATTGAGGAAATTAATGCTTGCAATGCATCAACTGAATTTACCACCACAAGGAGCAATAAGATTGGCAGGAAGTGAAGATATAGAAATGGTTGGAGTTGCTTCAACATCTATACCAAGCCATGTCCTTTCTCCTATGGTGGAACGTCCTTCAAATGTTAGAGAACTAAGAATTGTCCTACTCGAGAAGTTTGATGGCAACAGATCTAAGTTTTGAGGATTTATCAATCAACTGCAATTTGTGATTGAACTTCAATTCCAAAGCTATCCAACTCTAGAATCACAAGTTAGATTGATTGGTACGCTTCTTTCAGGTTCAGCACTATCGTGGTTTTCATCTTTTCTTGAACGACGAGATCCAATATTGGATAATCTAGAGGCTTTTTTGGCGGAGTTTTGATCCATGTATGGAGAACATGATGCAATTTATATTGCAACCAACAAGATCCGTATTTTACGACAAGGTAATCGATCAGTAACATTATATGCTTCACAATTTTGACAACTTGTAACTGATATCAAGTGAGATGATGCTGCACTTATTAGCCAATTTCTCTACGGATTACAATATGAGGTAAAAAATTTAATGCTCAACTTACCTGATCCTCAAACATTGAGTCAAGCAATTGACTTTGCTGTGAAGTGCGACAATCACCTTTTTGAATTCCGATCTGAGAACCATACAAGTAGACTTCAACGTTACCATAATTCAATGGCAACACCAACAGCTCTTCAACACATACATTCGGAAGTAGAGGATATGCAAATTGATGCAGTACGTTTCAAACCTCTTACTGAGGAACAAAAGACTCGTCGTCGTCAAGAAGGATTATGTTTATATTATAGAGAATCAAAGTACACTGCTCAACATTGTCCAATGAAACGATGCAATCACAAAATGAGGAGTATGGCTATGAAAGAAGGTAATATGTCAAAAAACGAGTTTGTTTAGCTACAATAGGGACTGTGCGGCTAGAACCTTGCACAACTTCTAGTAAAGTTCCTATTCTCTCCTCAGAGCCCTCTCCTTGTTTTACATTAAATATTATTTTAGAACCTAAACATTACAAAGTCTCTGCATTATCAGATTCAGGAGCCTCAGCATGTTTTTTAGATGAAGAATTTACTAAAAGATATAGCATATCTTAAGTAAAGAAAACTAAACCTGTTCATGTAGAAGTCATAGATGGTCGTCCATTGTCTTCTGGAGATATTACTCACGAAATCCTTCCTATAGAAGTAATAATCAATGGTCATAATAGATTTGTAGTATTTAATATCATTAGAACTGCCTGTAATTCAGTCATTTTAGGTTTATCGTGGTTAGAAAAATACAACCTTCAAATAGATTAGATTTCCCGAACTCTTACTTTCTCTAAAAGTACAACTAACAGTGTAATTAAGCAAGTAGAGAGTCATAAGTCCAGTTCAATTAAACCTGTATTTATAGGTACAAAAGCTTTCATGCATGCTGCTATGAAAGAATCACCATACATTATTTATGCTACACCCGTTTTTACTGGTGAAAAGACTTCAAGTGGCATTCCAAGCCAATATCAAGAATTTCAAGATGTATTTGAAAAAAAGAATGCAGATACACTCCCGGAACATCGTCCCTATGATTGCTCAATTGACCTTCAAGAAGGGGCACAACCGCCATTCGGACCAATCTACAGTTTATCACAAAATGAGTTGGCTGAACTCAAGGAGTATATTGAAGAAAATCTAGCCAAGAATTTCATACGCCATTCTAAATCTCCGGCAGGGACTCCAATTCTATTTGTGAAGAAAAAAGATGGATCATTGCGAATGTGTGTTGATTATCGAGGACTCAATAAGATTACCATCAAAAAAAGATATCCACTATCTTTAATATCCGGACTTCTTGATGAGCTAAATGAAGCTAAGATCTATACAAAAATAGATCTTCGGGGAGCATACAATCTAGTATGCATCAAAGAAGGTGATGAATGGAAGACTGCGTTTCGAACTAGGTATGGACATTTTGAATACAACGTCATGCCTTTTGAACTTACAAATGCACCAGCATGAATGATGTTTTTCGAGAGTTTTTGGACGATTTTGTGGTATGTTATCTAGACGACATCTTGATCTATTCTAAGAATCCAGAAGATCATGAACTTCATGTTCGTCGTGTGTTACAAAAATTAAGAGATGCAGGACTCTATACCCAGATAAAAAAGTGTGTATTCCATACTAGTCAAGTCGATTTTTTAGGTTACATCATTTCAAATGATGGACTTATGACGGATCCTAAGAAAATTCAAACTATTATAAATTGGAAGATCCCAAAAACGGTAAGAGATGTCCAATGTTTTTTGGGATTAATCAACTACTATCGGATCTTTGTCAAAGACTTCTCTCGAGTTGTAGCTCCACTTACACGTTTGACTTGTAAAGACAAACTCCAATGGAATTAAGAAGCGGAAGTTGCTTTTGAATCTTTGAAGACAGCGTTTGTTTGTGCATCAATCTTGTATCGTGTTGATTTTTCCAAAGCATTCTTTATGGAAACAGATGCATCGAACTTTGCTCTGGGTGCAGTTTTATCACAAATGGGAACAGATGACAAACTTCATCCAGTAGCCTTTCATTCAAGAAAATTCTCAGTAGCAAAAATCAATTATGAGATCCACGACAAAGAACTTCTTGCAATTGTGGATTCTTTTCAAGAATGGTGTCATTATCTAGAAGGCGCTTCTAGTCCAGTCACCGTATATACAGATCACAAGAACCTCAAATATTTTATGTCAGCACGCGTATTAAATCGTCACCAAGCTCGTTGGAGCATGTCTTTATCAAGATTCGAGTTCATCATCACTTATCGGCCAGGAAAACAACAAGGTTTATCCGATGGCTTGTCTAGACGTTCTTATCTTGCACCAAAAGAAAGAGATGCAGCTTTTGAGCAACAAAGAACGGTTTTCTTGAAGCCGAAATAATTTTATCTTCGAGCAATAAAATCAACATTGACTGTTGATTTAACTTTTTTCAAGCAAGTTTAGTTAAGTTTGTCTTCAGACCCTCTTGTTCATGATATCAAGAACAATTCTTTTAAATCTCATGATCCATCTAAATTTGAATTCAAGAACAACCTACTCTATTTCGAAGGACGCCTATATGTTCCAGAAGGAGAAACACGTTTACGTGTTCTTCAAGCTCATCACGACTTCCCAGTAGCAGGACATTTCGGATATAATAAGACTTTAGAGCTGATATCTAGGGATTTTTAATGGCTTCAAATATAGAAGGCAGTTAAAGATTTTGTACAATCATGTGATGTTTGTTCAAGATCGAAAACTCCTCGTCATCGATCTTTTGGACTTCTTCAACCATTACCCATTCCAAAACAACCATGGTCTTCTGTTTTTATAGACTTCATCACGGATCTTCTAATCTCAGGTTCTTATGACTCTATATTCGTGATAATAGATCGTTTTACCAAGATGGCACATCTTATACCATGTATAAAATCTATCACAGGTGAAGAAACAGCTAAGCTCTTTCTTGACAATATCTATCGCTATCATGGATTACCCAAAGATATTATATCAGATAAGAGAAATCAATTTGTATCAAGATTTTGGCGAATTCTTTTCAAGATTCTTAAAGTGGATATAAAACTATCTTCGGCATTCCATCCTCAAACTAATGGACAAACGGAGCATGTTAATCAAGTTTTAGAGCAATATTTAAGATGTACCATTAATTACCAACAAGATGATTGGACAACTCTTTTGCCATTGGCAGAGTTTGCTTACAATAACACGGTACACTCTTCTACAAAACAAACACCTTTCTTTGCTAATTATGGTTATTATCCACGACTTGATACTTTTGACTTTTCAAAAGTTGATAATCCTGCTGCGAAAGATTTCGCAATTCATTTATCAGAGCTACATGCAACGATGAAGGCGCTGTTAAAAGAGGCTCAAGAACAACAAAAGGCCAATGCGGATGTCTATCGAAAGGAACAACCATCATTCGTCTTGGGTGATAAGGTATGGCTACTTTGTCGCAATATCAAGACCACTCGTCTTTTTGACAAGTTGGACTATTGAAGGCTGGGACCATTTTCTATTTCTGAACAAATCAATCCAGTTGCATATCGTTTACATCTATCGGAGTCAATGAAAATCCATCCAATATTCCACGTGTTCCTTCTTGAACCATACAAGACAGTGGACATACCAAGAAGATGACAAGCTCTACTTCTTCCTATAGAAGTGGACAATAATGAAGATTTTGAAGTAGAAGAAGTCTTAGATTCAAGCCGACGCCGAAATAAATTAGAATATCTTTTCCATTGGTGCGGATATGGTATTAGTGAATGCAAATGGGAGCCAATAAAGAATCTTGTAAATACAACAAAGGCGGTGGAGGCATTTCATTGACGACATCCATCAAAAGTAAGATGAAAACCTTCTTTATAAAAAAAACAACATCTAGGCAAGATAACATTCTACTTTCAATTCTTGTTCGTAGCTTCGTTGTAGTAGTGGCGCTCAAGAGATGGAGAACCGACAACCAGCAGATTCAACTCAAGAGCCTTCATTTGCTGACCTGTCGGACGAGACATTACGATTGTCACAACCTTCAAGACTACGCAATCGAGATGAAGATCTTCAAGAACGACATGTTCTTCCTCAAATAGATGGTGAGATACAACGCATTTGGAATCACGATTAGAGAAGGGACTCTCGATGTTTGGTGATTTTGATAGAGGAAGGAACAACTCCTGATGGTATTCCAAATATTCTATTCGAAGGAAGTTACGAATGCCCCAACAATGATCGAATAACTGGGTGGTCTTCCGGCCCTGGTATGGGACACTACCGATGGTTGAGAGGCCCTATCAATCATCTTCAAAGAAAACAGAGATTAGAGTATGTGGCGAATACAATTCGTCGCATCATAGATTTCCTCAACATACGATGATCGCTCCTCATGGAACTCGTCCCTAGAAGGGGGAGTAATGTCACGGCCATAATCATGTAAGCTAATAATTACATATAGAAATAGGTAGAAGTAAGTAAAAATAGGTAAAAATAAGTTAATTCTATAATATTTAATATGGAAGCTTCCTAGAAACTTCCTAGATGCTGCTTTGACTTCATAGGTGTCTTTAATTGACTTTTTGGATTAGAAACGTGGTCAACAAGTTGGCCATGTGCCACACATATTGTTAGCTTGAAGATCAAGCTAACTATGTGGCCCAACGTAGAAAAACTTGCCTTGTAAGTCAAGGCATGTGCCCTACAAAGTGAACACATATTGGAGGTCCTATAGAATGTCGCCACGTAGTCCCTAGTTAGATAGTATATATATAGATAAGAGTGAAGGCTTCTTCACTCTTGTCAACTCTTTTCTTGCTTCTAGTCTAGTTTCAAGGGTCTCTAGTTTTCTTGTCTTTTGGCAATAGCCATTCCAGTTTCTCTTTCAATATACATATTTGTTTATTTATATTTTGTTATCTTTCTTTGAGTGAAGGCTCACTTGTCTAAATTATTTTTTCACCAAGTTCTTGTCCTTGACAATAAGAAACAAAAATGGCCAATTGATATGGAACATGGATGGACAATACGAGCAGCTAATAACACACGGGTCGAATTATATGGAGCTTGTCTAGATGACAAAATTCGGATTGGAGATGTTGCGATGGAGCAACATTTCTTTGTTCAAGATACAATGTCTTATCCGTTGATTTTAGGACAACCTTATATTATGGCAACACACATGGAAACAAAAGTACTTGACGATGGTTCTGCTTATGCAAGGGTACATAGCGAAGATGGTAGGAAATCTGTACAATTTCTAACAGTACCTCCTAACCATGAATGGAATCAAGATAGGTTGAGGGAGAAACCATTGCCAAAGATTGTTGAAGGATTTAAGGATTTTGGGGAGGTACCACTATAAAGCGAGATTATGGAGGTACAAAAGAAGAGGTACTCTCGCGAGATGAAGGTGCCTTTGATGCGAGTTTTATTGGTATTTTGGAGAATGGAAATATTATGTATAAGAAAGTTGATGATTTTAAAAGAAAAGAAAGAAAAAGATTATATAATATTGAAGGAGAATTACGCAAGTTAGGTTCATTGCAAGAAGATGAAAGTGATTTGGATAATAAAGATGACGAAGACGAACTGGACAAAGATGTAGAGAATATATTATAAATCAAACAGCAATTGGATAAATTAGTGCATACCGGTGTTGTGTTGTAACACGAGTATACAGTGAAAATATAAAGAAAGGGGACTTTTATTAATATTCAATTACCTCGAATATTGGGAGCAACGACCAATTTCAGTACAAATACTAAGAGGCCAGGTTCAGTCACCCCGTTACAGTCAGTCGGGGCATACTGAAATGCTCCGTTTGATTCCAATAACGGGAGTCAACAGGAAGGGATGGACCAATTCACACGACGGGTGAGCCTGGTTCGAAGAGCCAATTGGATCCAATTTCAAGACATCCAATCTAGGTCTTACTACGGGCCTCTTAGCCAATCTGACGCGAAGGACCAATTTGACCCAATTACGGGATCATCTAAGTCTTACTACGGGCCTCTTAGCCAATATGAGACCTGAATTGGTCGGGCGACTCAATGTGGTCCTGATTACGGGGTTTTGATTCTGTTTCAGGCTGTCCTATTCTCTGTGCCATTTCAGGGAACGTTATTTTCGGTAAAAAGTTCTCTTAAAGATAAAAACGGAAGAGAGAACTCTGACGGCGGGAGCCAATTCTAGACCCAAGATGAAAGATTGAAGAAATTCAGAGGTTAGGGTTTGAAAGAGGGGAGAATTAGGGTTAAAGAGGAGGATAGGTTAAGAAATGAGGGTAGAGAATAAGTTTTTGGGGGTTTTGAAGGATCAAGGAGCTAGCTTCATGCTTCGGGCAGGGAAAAAAGATAGAGAATTGGATTTTTTTTTCTTCATAGGATTTTGGGAAGACAGAGGTAATCGTTGCTGAAGTCAGTGCTGTACTGGTGAATCGGGATTTTAATGAAGTGGGTGTGATTACTCTTGATTGTTTTGTGAAATCGAGTTACGTCTGTGATGAAGAATTAAAAGAGTGTCTATAGGATTGAGTATGCGGAGTGAATGAAATTTATTGGATTAATCTAACAAGATAGTCAGTGGATACAAGATCGTGAGTATAAAGCGGTATCGAAGATTAGCAGTTTGAGTTGTTCAGGGTTCTCTATAACGTCTAGAGACCTATCGGCTGGGGCAAAAAGGACTTTGGCAAGCAGTCGAAGGGCATCCGTATAGATTTATGGTATATTCTTATAGTCGTTTATATTCCAACAGTCAATAACCGATAGACTGCTTGAATATTGGCGAATCTCCATACTACCTTCTACAGCCAGACGCCTGGCGCGTTCTCGAGCAGGAAAGCACGTAATACGACACCAGAGGATGCACAGGTTCAGAGGGGGTAGATATTGTATTGTAATACGAGTATACCGTGAAAATATAAAGAAAAGGGACTTTTATTAATGTTCAGTTACCTTGGATATTGGGAGCAATGACCGATTTCAATGCCAATATTCAAGGGCCAGTTCAAACACCCCGTCATAGTCGGTCAAGGCATACTTACTAGTAACGAAATGTGCCGTTCGAGTCCAATAGTGGGAGTCAATAGAATCGAAAGGACTAAACCGATGACTGAGCGAGCTGTTCTGTTCTCTGTGCTGTTTCAGGGAACGTTGTTTCCGAAAAAAGAACCTTTTAAAAGGCAAAAAATGGAGGAGAAAGCTCTGAAGGTAGAGTGAATTCTGGATCCAAGATGGAAGATTGAAGAAATTCAGAGGCTAGGGTTGGAAAGAGGGAAGAATTAGTGTGAAAGGGGAGAATTAGGGTTTTTTAAGGGTTAGAGAGCTAGCTTCATGCTTTGGGGGGGAGGGGGGAGAGGGGGGGAGGGAAAAAGATAGAGAATTGGGATTTTTTTTTCTTCATAGGATTTTGGGAAGACAGAGGCAATCGTTACTGAAAGTCAGTGTTGTACTGGTGAATCGGAGTTTTAATGAAGTGGGTGTGATTACTCTTGACTGTTTTGTGAAATTTAAGTTACGTTTGTGATTGAAGAATTAAAAGGGTGTCTATAGGATTGAGTATGCGGAGTGAATGAAAATTTTTGGGTTAATCTAAGAAGACAGTCAGTAGATACAAGGTCGTGAGTATAAAGCGATATCGGAGATTAGCAGATTGGGTTGTTCGGGGTTCTCTGTAATATCTAGAGACCTACCGACTGGGGCAAAAAAGATTTCAGCGAGCAGTCAAAAGACATCCGTATAGATTTATGGTATATTTTTATAATTGTTTATATTCCAACATTCAAAAACTGATAGACTGCTTGAATGTTAGTGAATCTCTATACTACCTTTTATAGCCAGACGCCCGACGCGTACTTGAGCAAGAAAGCACGTAATACGACAACGCTTTGGAAAAATCAACATGATATAAGATTGGTGCAGAGACAAATGTTGTCTTCAAAGATTCAAAAACAACTTTTGCTTCTTGATTCTCTTGGAGTTTGTCTTTACAAGTCAAACATGTAAGTGGAGCTGCAACTCGAGAAAAGTCTTTGATGAAGATTCGATAGTAGTTGATAAATCTCAAAAAGCATTCGACATCTCTTACCGTTTTTGAGATCTTCCAATCTATAATAGTTTGAACTTTCTTAGGATCCATCATAAGTCCATCATTTGAAATGATGTAATCTAAAAAATCGACTTGATTAGTATAGAATACACATTTTTTTATCTTGGCATAGAGTCCCGCATCTCTAAATTTTTGTAACACACGACGAACATGAAGTTCATGATCTTCTAGATTCTTAGAATAGATCAAGATGTCGTCTAGATAATAGACCACAAAATCATCCAAAAACTCTCAAAAAGTATCATTCATTAGATATTGAAAAGCTGCTGGTGCATTTGTAAGTCCAAAAGGCATGACGTTGTATTCAAAATGTCCATACCTAGTTCGAAACGCAGTCTTCCATTCATCTCCTTCTTTGATGCATACTAGATTGTAGGCTCCCCGAAGATCTATTTTTGTATAGATCTTAGCTTGATTCAGTTGATCAAGAAGTCCAGATATTAAAGGTAGTGGATACTTGTTCTTGATGGTAATCTTGTTGAGTCCTCGATAATCAATACACATCTGCAATGATCCATCTTTTTTCTTCACAAATAGAATTGGAGCTCCTCCAGAAGATTTAGAATGGCATATGAAATTCTTGGCTAGATTTTCTTCAATATACTCCTTGAGTTCAGTCAACTCATTTTGTGATAAACTGTAGATTGGTCCAAATGGTAGTTGTGCTCCTTCTTGAAGGTCAATTGAGCAACCATAGGGATGATGTTCCAAGAGTGTATCCACATTTTTTTTTTCAAATACATCTTGAAATTCTTGATATTGGCTTGGAATGCCACATGAAGTCTTTGTACCATTAGAAATGGGTGTCGCATAAATAATATATGGTCATTCTTTCATAATAGCATACAAAACAGCTTTTGTACCTATAAACACGGATTTAATTGAACTGGACTTATGATTCTCTACTTCATTAACTACACTATTAGTTATACTTTTAGAGAAAGTAAGAGTTCAAGAAATCCAATCTATTTGAGGGTTGTATTTTTCTAACCACGATAAACCTAAAATAACTAGATTAGAGGGAGATCTAATGATACTAAATACTACAAAGCTATTATGACCATTAATTATTACTTTTATAGGAAGGATTTTGTGAGTAATATCTCTAAAAGATAATGGACGACCATCTATGACTTCTACATGAACAGGTTTAGTTTTCTTTATTAAATATATGCTATGTCTTTTAGTAAATTCTTCATCTAAGAAACACGCTGAGGCTCATGAATCTAACAAGGCAGAGGCTTTGTAATATTTAGATCCTAAAATAATATTTAATGTAAAATAAGGAGAGGGCTCTAAGGAAAGAATAGGACCTTTACTAGATGTTGTGCAAGGTTCCAGCCGCACGGTCCCTATTGTAGCTGGACAAACTCGTTTTCTGACATATTGTCTTCTTTGACAGCCATACTCTTCATTTTGTAGTTGCGTCATTTTTTTGGACAATGTTGAGCAGTGTGTTTTGGTTCTCAACAATATAAACATAATCCTTCTTGACGACGACGAGTCTTTTCTTGCTCAGTATGAGGTTTGAAACGTACTGCATCAATTTACATATCCTCTACTTCTGAATGTATGTGTTGAAGAAGTGTTGGTGTTGCCATTGAATTATAGTAACGTTGAGGTTGGTTCTCAGATCGAAATTCAAAAAGGTGATTATCGCACTTCACAGCAAAGTCAATTGCTTGACTCAATGTTTGAGGATCAGGTAAGTTGAGCATTAATTTTTTTTACCTCGTATTGTAATCCGTAGAGAAATTGGCTAATAAGTGCAGCATCATCTCACTTGATATCAGTTACAAGTTGTCAAAATTGTGAAGCATACAACGTTACTGATCAATTTTCTTGTCGTAAAATATGGATCTTATTGGTTGCAATACAAATTGCATCATGTTCTCCATACATGGATTGAAACTCTGCCAAAAAAGCCTCTAGATTATCTTATATTAGATCTCGTCGTTCAAGAAAAGATGAAAACCATAATAGTACTGAATCTGAAAGAAGCGTACTAATGAATCTAACTTGCGATCCTGGAGTTGGATAGCTTTGGGGTTGAAGTTGAATCACAAGTTGCAGTTGATTGATAAATCCTCAAAACTTGGATCTGGTGCCATCAAACTTCTCGAGTAGGGCAATTCTTAGTTCTCTAACATTTGAAGGGCGTTCTACTATAGGAGAAAGGACATGGCTTGGTATAGATGTTGAAGCAGCTCCAACCATTTCTATATCTTCACTTCCTGCCAATCTTATTGCTCCTTGTGGTGGTAAATTCAGTTGATGCATTGCAAGCATTAATTCCCTCAATTGCTCTTGCATTTGTGCCATTGCACTCTTCATTTCAAGAAGTTCTACCATGATAACACTTAGAAAAGAAAGAATGTCTAATATCGCTCAAGACAAATAGAAGAGAGGACTTGCGGACAAAGAAAATACTAAGGACAATATCAGTTTAGAAGAGGGTAATCCGCAACTTCTAATATGCTTATATCTTATCAAGAAAAGGGGATAATCCACTCTTAATCAAGATTAGACAAAGCTCTGATATTGTAGGTGTACTCTCGTCAATCTGTCAAGGACAAGAACTCGATGAAAAAACAATTCAGACAAGTGAGCCTTCAGTCAAAGAGAAGTAACAAAATATATATAAACAAGTATATATATTGAAAGAAAAACTGAAATGGCTATTGCCAAAAGACAAGAAAACTAGAGACCCTTGAAACTAGACTAGAAGTAAGAAAGGAGTTGACAAGAATGAAGAAGGCTTTACTCTTGTCTCTATATATACTGTCTAATTAGGGGCTACGTGGCAACATTCAATAGGACCTCCAATAAGTGTTGACTTTGTAAGTCACATGCCTTGACTTATAATACAAGTTTTTCTATGTGTGGGCCACATTGTTAGCTTGGTCTTCAAGCTAACAAAATGTGTGGTACATGGCCAACTTGTTGACCACGTTTCTAATCCAAAAAATCAATTAAAGACACCTATAAAGTCAAAGCAGCATCTATAAAGCTTCTAGAAAGCTTCCATACCAAATACTATAGAATTAACTTAATTTTATCTACTTTTACTTACTTCTACCTATTTATATTTGTAATTACTGGTTTACATGAGTATGTCCATGACATAATGTCTAAGTAGACTTTTAAAATTAAATACAATGTTGATGATTTTATCATTAATTTTTTAAAAGATCTTTGTATAAAAAGGTTTAAAAAAGTAAAGAAGACAACATATAATATATTATAGAATTACAAATTTATTGTGATTAATATAATATTTTACTTATATTAAATTAAGAGAGATATTTATAATTTTTATTTCAATAATTTTATATGAATACTTGTTATATAATCTCTATATCTCTTAAAGTTGATAAGATATTTATTAAAAAGATTTTGTCTAATGAATGAAGTTAAAAAAGATCAAACTATACGCATTTTTTATTTTGAATCAATTGATAATTGGCTAAGGCTATAAGCACACATTAAGTTGCTACATGCATATTTCAAATTACTATATACACATCCAAAAAAATAGAGACTTGTGATTTGTTGTTTATTATTGTGTTGAGCTTAACACTTGCAAAAATTGTAGATGAGGGCAAAAGATCAAAAGGTAGTTGCTCTTCATGTAGTGGTTTTGCTAGCCAGTCAATAGATAGAGTTAATAAGCAACATTTATGGGAGAATTTTTAGAGGTAGAGCCCTTAAAAGAAAGATTTTAACTTTAAACTTTGTATGGACTAAGTAATTTTGTAATCTCAATGTTCTTTTTTGGAACCCTAAAATTGCAAATTGTGTGTATGTCTCTTTACGTCTTTTTCACTTCTTTATTCTAACTCTTTTCTTCCTTCTCTTCTTTGCTTTCTTCTTCATTTTCTTTTTCAATCTCTCATTTCCTTTCATAATAAGTCTTATCTCAAGACACTTAGAAAAAATATACAACTTATGAAAAATTTGTTTAAAGATGTTCAAGTCTATTTATTCCTACAAGCAATTGTTGTCTCTCTTATTCCCGCTCCCATCTCCTCTCTCCCCCCCTCCTTCTCCTCTCTTCTTCTCATTCTTCTACAATTGTTGTAGGTATTAGACTCCATATAACAACAATCATTTAAAGGCCTCTATTTTTTTTAGGTGTATCTATAATAATTTTAGATGTGTGTATAACATCTTGGAATATGCTTGTATCTTGAGCCTTGAAAATTTTATTTATTATTTAGCATATATTTAATTTAATTTAATTTAATATTTAATTTCAATAATTTATTACTATATTTATCCAATCTTAGAACTATCCATGAGCAAAGAATTAACAAGGTATGCAATATGTTAAAGAAACAATAATCTATAATATTATTTATAAACAACTATCACTACACCATCTTTTACAATATTACTCCAATACCAATGAGCTTGGTAATCAAGATGCATAACATTTTACATGAAGTTATAGTTTTTTTTTTTTTTTTTTTTTTTTCTTCTTATGGGAGCAATAATCTCTTGGATTAGCAAGAAACAAACTTTAGTTATCCCTTTTTTATACCAAATTTGAATATATGACTTTTCTATTATCTAAAGCATATGCTTAAGTTGTTTGGTTACAAATATTACTAAACAATCTAAAATTTCTTTAAAAGAAATCTACTACAATCTATATTGACAATCAAAGTACTATATCTTTAAGTCTTAATCTAAATTGGCATTCTTAAACCAATTTTATAGAAATACAATATCATTTTACTTATGAGATTCTATAATTTGAACATGTCCAAATCCAATACATATCTATATATGAAATGGTAGAAAATAATTTAGATAAGAGTCTACCCTAGCAAAAACATCATCAATTTTTGAATGATGTTGGTTTATATTCTTTTGGAAACACCTAAAAATTCTCTAATCTTTCAATCAAATCCTAAGATTCAAAAATTTCACATTTTTTAAGTTAAATAATTCTTATACTATACTATTCAACCACTCTAATCCTTTTATTGGAATGAGAGTCTTATTATATATTATTAATTCAATATTGAGATTAGAAATATATACAATACATAGTATATATAATAAAGAATATTTTTAAAAATAATAATTAATTAAATACTTAACTAGTGTAAATATATATATATATATATATATATATATATTGTAGAAAATAATTAATTGAATATTTATTAAATAGTATAATAGTGTGACTCTTGATTATATACTTCAGGTATTTTATCTTATAGAAATTTAATTCAATTTGGTTCTTTTGTTGTCTTTCCTTGCTTGTAACTCCCTAGTACTTTGGTAATGTATAGTTTATCTCTTGAATTTAATGAAGAGCTAAATGCTCCAACCTCTCAACATAACACACTAAATATTCATATCTTCACTTCTAATCTTGTTTTTTTACAAATACATCTTCACATGTACAAATTGCATGTTGCCATATTTCAGTTCAGTTGTTGCACAAGAAAATGAAAACGCATGTTACCGTAACTCACCACAAGTACTTGATACATCATATGGATAAGACCCTTCAGTTGGTCTGTCCTTTTAGATTCAACACTACATCGTAGACATGTACAAATTTAAGTTAAAAACTTGGGATCATTCTAAGTTTTGGCCAATTAAGCTTGAACATAAAACATGCTCTCATTAGCTCGAGGCTTGACGGCTTGCTCAAGAGACTTGAATTGAAGATGTCCAGAGATAATCAGTTAGTCGGAGTCAGACCTCCATCCAACAAATTCAAGGTTTGAAGTCCTGCCTCGGCTCACACCACAAGTGGGTAGACATTGGGTCAAGATCTTGACCACGAGTGTCGTGAATTATTATGTATTATTAGGTTTATTTTATAGTAATGCTAACCATTAATTCAAATATATCACACTTAAAACACTGAAGCAGTCTGAATGCGGGCAAACTGATTTAAGGACTGAAGGTAATCGAAGGACCCGATGCCCAACAAATTGACTTGGAAATCGTTCTCAATGACCCATTTACAAGAAATCCACACTCCACTCCACACTCAAATTAATCTCGTACATATTTGGTGTCAGTTATGGGTGCTTCTACTTTCAACCGGTGGCATTTTTAAAGCCAGTTCCATGTTCATCCAGACCAAGCTCTTTCCAATGAACAATCACCTCCATCACATCCATTCCAGGTTAGCCTTCTTTGATAGGAAGACTAGTTTCACGCCCTTTAAAATTCACTACAAAAGTGACGAGACAAACAACTTCATATCAATTGCACTAAGACCTCCTCTTCCTACTGCTCATATCATCTTCTCTCCTAAGCTTACTTTCCTTTCTTATCTTCTCACTGTCTCTTGGGTCCGGAGAATACTCCCTCCGAGAGTGCTTGCCCCGTCTATCGGCCTCTCTATCTGCTCTTCTGTTGGTGTCCCTTAAGTCACCAGCTTTCTCAAACTCTCTATCAGCCCTTCTCTCCATATCCCTGTCTGAACGAAGCGTCTCGAAGTCTCTCTCTACTACTCCACTTCTATTTCTCTCTACACGAGTCTTCTCAGACTGCCTACCTTTCCTATCTGCGTCCCTCTCTGCACGAAACCTCTCATGCTCTCTCTCACCTCTTCTTCCTGTGTCTTTCTCTATATCAGCTCTAAATGTCTCTTTCCTTGTGTCCCTATCCGCACGGGGTTTCTCATAATCTCTCTCATTTCTCCTATCAGTGTCCCGCTCCGCACGAGATTTCTCGTAGTCTCTTTCGCTTCTCCTGTCAGGGTCGCGCTCCTCACGAGGCTTTTCCGACTCCCTATCTCTCTCACTTCTCCCACCTGAGCCTCTGTACGAGACATTACGAGACCGACCCGACTCTCTACCACTTCCTCTATTTGGATTCCTGTCTGCTTCACTCTTGTCGAACTCTCTCTCTTGTCGAGAGTGATGTCCGAAGCCAGAGTCTCTGTGCGCGTCTCTCTCCTTGTCATATCGTGCACCTTGTCGAGACCTATCACCGCCCTTCTCTGCATGATGCCCAGGTCTACCACCTTGTTCGTCTTGGTCTCCCTTACTTCTCTCTTTATCCGATTCTCTTGCATATTTGTGTCTATCGTATCTATGTTTTTCTGTTTCCCTCTGCTCTGGTGGTGCCTCGTCATCGTCAAAGACCATTTCATACCTGAATGGAGAAGATTAATGTTAGCAAAACCACATATAGCTTGGTAGTTCTTTTTTAAATCTATAAAAACAGGGGACATATATACACCATGGAGCAAAAACGGTTTCCCTACTTTTTATGTGCGTGGCCTCGTTGACCACCGGTGTCCTTAATTGTGTATTTAGGTTTTTCAGTAGGGCCTTCCTTCTGCTCGGTACCGTTGTTGGGGCACTCTTTAGCGAAATGGCCAACCTCTCCACACTTGAAACAGCCCTTTCCGCCATTAGCAGCTGCAGCATAAACAACGTTAAGAGCGAAATTAGATGGGCTGTGCACTCACTATATGTATCACACCAAGAATGTTACCAGAATCAGAAAATTTAACCACCTTTCTGCGGCATAAATAATTCACCCTTCCAATCCCTCAACTGATATGAATCCAACCACCATCCGAAATTTCGATGAATTAGTGGGTGAAAACGTCATACAACCGGCAACCCCAAGTCTTCCTAATAGCATGAGAAAATGCAATAGTTCAAGTGAATGATTTAACTCACCTTGACCATCTCCACCTGCCTTTCCAAGCTTACGGTATCGATTCCATAAATGTGAAACACTTTGGCTGAAATCAACATGTATCCTTCGATCATCAATCAACACGTTGTCCATCTGTAGTGACAAAGAAGAAAATCAGCAAAACGGAAAAGAGTTAATGCACTAAAATCCAATCAAAATGCAGAGAAATAGGACCCTGTTCGCCCACGAACATTCAAATGTGCAAATAACTGACCTTGAAGTAAGCGGCCTCACATGCTTCCTCTGTTTCAAATTCTGCACCAAAAATGGACGCCATGTGACTGATAAACATAAGGTATCCAAAGGGGACGGTAATAGTTCAGAACAATAATCCGAAATTACACTACATTCAATCAACAATAGTAATGACAAAAAAATACAAAGTGCGAAAGGACATACCAATAAATGCATAGCACAAGCTATCTCCGGTTTTGTAGTCTCGTATGATATCTGCTCTGTAGATGATGCAAACAAACATTTCATTGTAGGTTATATTATCTATATGAAAGCATCATGTACCTTGATATCTGCTAGATAAAGGCTAGAAATAAACTTCTGGGAAGACAAGGTCGATATGACTTACGACTTGACTTTGCCGAACCGACCAAAGATAAGCTCAAGATCACCTTCCTGTGTAAATCCACCACACAATTCTTAGATTTGCTATCTCCCATCACTTTGCAGTCCTATATGTATAAAAACAGAAAATATCGACTGGCATAAGACTAAGATAAAATCACTTCTGAGTGATTACCTCAGTAACAGGATTAAGCTTGCAAACAAATAACACATTCTCGGGAGGCTTCATGTCTGCTTCTGGAAGATCCCCAATCTACGGGCATACAAACAAACACCAATTAATTAATCGTTGCCGACACCTATTCAGTCGCAGTATTCTACAGTAAGAAAAGAAAAGGAACAGGAAAATAACGCATAACACTCAACGAAAGAATACAGAACTAGAAATCCACGATCACAGGCAGGAGAGCAAATGGATTGCCCCTGTTACTTAAAGATTCTGGCGCATACGAATAAAATAACCACTCGGTTTGTAAATATTACAGAAAAGTGAGATTCAACATGCAAACCAGGTGTGGAGCACACAAACTCGTAAACGTACCATCTCCAGAACAACTGCACGTGACTGAGCTTCTTTCTTGCGTAGCGATTTTTCAAGCTCCTCTGGGTCCATAGTCTCGTCCATTGGGACCCAATCATCTTCCAGTCGCACCTCCTCCCCCTGTAAGGAAAAACCAGCACATGCAATCTGAGTCCCAACGCATACAAATTCACTCTATCCATTCAAGAACAGCGATCTACTATGCACGAGATTTTTGCGACCAAATAAACAAAGTGAGGGAAAAACACAAGAACGAATAAACATTACATCAGCCGGAGGCTTTAGCTCAGGAGATTTTTCTGGTATCAGGTCTGCAAGGCCAGCAGGGTCATCGAATGGGTCATCCAAAATGATGGTATGCTTTATCCTGCCCCAAGCCACCCAGTCAGTAAAATACACATCATATACGCTCTTCTCTAAATTTTAAGACACAGATTTAATAGAATAGTTTAGTCTAACAATATCAGTATCCAACAAGAGATTTTAACCACGAATCCGATGGAATGCAAACAATTACATGATGAAAAGAGGAGCAGCTTGAATATTCGCTGATCAATACCGGATGTTCTTGAACGGCCTAAAGTTATCGTCCACAAACGCCTCGTTAATTCGCATCAGAGTGTCTAGGCCCTCTCCAACCTCACCAAATACCTGAAGCAGATCATGAATTGCGTTCAAAAAGAGAACATACACAAAGGAATTAGTCAAACCATCAGAACAAAATGTTTTGCTTTAAGTAAACAGACGTAAAGAAAAACTTACAGACCGTATGCTTTTCGTCGAGGTAGTCCAGCTCAGCCCTGGTTGTAATGTAGAACTGCGAGAAAAACCAAAACAACATAAAAATTGATTTTAAGATAATCACCAGGAAAAACTTTCCTAGTTCCGTATTACGTCAAAGCTCTCATGTTTAATGAATAAATATAACGATTCGAAAGAGAACTAAAGAACAGAATGAGCGATTGAAAAAAGCAGTTCGTATGATACCACCTACCTGGGATGCATTTGCATTTTCACCCGCGCTCGCCATCGCCACAATGCCCACTTTGTCGTGTTTAAGGGTAGGATGAAATTCATCATCAAAGAACCTAGCCTGGTCCCCATACAATAATCTGCAAATAAGATGTGTATTAAAAAACCATCCACCGAAATCTGTACAACCCATTGATATTCCATGCATCACATAACTAATGCAAAACCTATAATACTACATCTCAACGAAATTGCCAAAATTGGCATGCAACACGCAAACAGGAACCCAGTTGACAGATACGGTAATACCCCAGGGGTGTTCAAATGAAGAAGAAGAAGAAGAAGAAGAAGAAGAAGAAGGATTTTAAAAATTTTAAAGCAAACGCAAAAACATAATTTGATGGAATAATCAAAGAGATAAGCTAAAATTGCAGCAGGAAAATATAATACATATACCCGAAGCCTTACAGATAGCCTCAGGTATCAGGTTCACAGATCCAAAACAAAAGCATGACCGGCACAAATACTCATAGAATCACCCACTTACTTGTACACAGAGTCACCACCCTTTCCAGTGCCCGTCGGGTCTCCAGTCTGAACAATAAAATCCTTCTGGACCGAGTGAAACAAGCAATTGTTGTAATATTTTATCCTGCATTTCCCAACAAAATCACACATTAGATCAGGCACCAACATCAATTCCAAAAATCACCAAAACAGAGGAAAACACAACACACACACGCACACATACACACAACAATAGCGAAAACAGGACCCATCGTACGAATAGGGAACTTTTTACGATGCACCAACTTCAAAAATCGGGACTCACATACAGAGAATTCGTGGGAAGAAAGCGAAGAACATGCGTGAGAAGGCACGATGAAAACGTACTTGCAAAGCTTGAGAAAATTCTTGGTGGCAAGTGGGCACAGATCCGTGAAGAGATCGACCACAAGCTCGCCCACACTGGTGACCAGCATGACCGCCATAGCTCCTCAACCTTCTTCCGACCTAACGCAGTGAGTGAGAATGTGTGTGTGTGATTCTTCCCGTGACCTAATCTGGCGCAGCAGAAGCAATTCGACCCACCCAGCGAGGTTCTGTGGGATTGCGTGAGACAGTTGGGCGTGGGCGCATTGGCAACGCAGCAGTAGCAGCAGCAGCTGGGTTGAGGGGGACCAGGGGTCTTCGCAGCATGGGAGGAAGAGGGGGTCTTCGCTGTGGGGGTCTTCGCCAACGGGGGGGAGGTTTTCGGATGGGACGCCATGCGAACGCGTTCTCGCCCCGTCCGACTGCGTTGGAGAACGCGCTCCCGCTTCCCTGTGTGTCTGTGTGTGTGTGTGAAACGGACCCGTCGAACTGGGCTCATGGGATGGGGGCTCGTGGATGAGGTCTCTCGCTTAATGTTGGCACTAATTCAATATAGATTTTCACCTTGAGTCGTATTATTCTTTTTTTTCTCTATCATCGTGAATTTATATCTTTAAATTAATGGTGATTTTGGTACATGTAAAATTTTAGCTTTAGAAGTAGAATAAAAAATCATACACTTTATTGGATCTTAATTATTTTTTCTAAAGAACGAATAAATAAATAGTTAAATAGTTAATTATATTTTTAATATTAGTAAATATTTTGGGGTCCTAAATCTAAAATATATATAAATAATAATAATAATAATAATAATAATGATGATAAAAAGTGCAAAGTAATACTTTATGCATAGTTTAAGTAATAATTTCTATTAAAGGTAAGGAATTTGAATCTACACACTCTTTGGTTTAAGCTAATATATGTAAAACTACTTGGCCAAACTATAACTTGAAAGTATTGACATATTTTTATTAGTTTTTTAATTGATTGTATACATCATCGCAACAAACAATCAAATAAGCTTCAAGTTATTATAAAAGATATATATATATATATATATATATATATATATATATATTGTATTTTTGTTTTTCCATTTTCAATGAAAAATAAAAAAAATTCAATCTAAAAAAATTATTTTAAATATTTTTTTATAATCTATTTTTATGCTATATTTTACCAAAAAATAAATTAATAATTATAGAAGATTCACGTAAATCAAATAAAGTTACCCTGGTTTTTTATTTATTTTTTGAAAGCCTAGAAAACATTGACATAAACTTGACAAAAACATTGGAAGAAAGTAAAAAAATTTGTAACAAGGCAATCGATCTGTATCATTATATGGCTCACAATTTTGACAACTTGTAATTGATATCAAGTGGGATGATGCTGCACTTGTTAGCCAATTTTTCTATGGATTATAATATGAAGTAAAAAAAATTAATGCTTAACTTACCTAATCCTCAAACATTGAGTCAAGCAATTGACTTTGCAGTGAAGTGCAACAATCATCTTTTTGAATTTCCATATGAAAACCGTATAAGTAGACCTCAACGTTACTATAATTCAATGGCAATACCAACATCTCTTCAACACATACATTTGGAAGTAGAGGATATGTAAATTGATGTAGTATGTTTCAAATCTCTTATTGAGCAAGAAAAGACTTGTTGTCACCAAGAAGGATTGTGCTTATATTATGAAAAATCTAAGCACACTGCTCAATATTGTCCAAAGAAACAATACAACCATAAGATAAGAAGTATGACTATCAAAGATGATAGTATCTCAGAAAACGAATTTCTCTAGCCACAATAGGAACCGTGCGGCTGAAACCTTATACAACATCCAATGAAGGTCTTATTTTTTCCTCGAAACCCTGTCTTTCTTTTATAATAGATGTTATTTTAGGACCTAAATATCACAAAGCCTTTACCTTGTTAGATTTAGGAGCCTCAACATGTTTCTTAGATGAAGAATTTGCTAAAAGAAATAACATACTTATAGTGAAGAAAACTAAACCTATTCATGTAGAAATCATAGATAGTCGTCAATTGTCTTCAAGAGATGTCATTCATGAAATCTTTCCTTAGAAGTAGCAAATAATGGTCATAATAGCTTTATAATATTTAATATCATTAAATCTCCCTCTAATCTAGTCATATTAGGTTTATCATGGTTAAAAAAATATATTATTCTAAAATAGATTGGACTTCTTTTAGTCTTGACTTTTTTGAAAGTATAAGTAAGAGCATAGTTAATCAAGTAAAAAGTCATAAGTCTAGTACAATTAAACTTGTATTTGTAGGTGCAAGAGCTTTCTTGTATGCTGTAAAAGAAAGATCACCTTGTGTCATTTATGTCGCACCTTTTTCTATTAATGAAAAGACTTCAAGTGGCATTCCAAGCCAATATCATGATTTTTAAGATGTATTTGAGAAGAAGAATGCAGATACTCTTCTGGAACATCATTCCTATGACTGCTCAATTGACCTTCAAGAAGGAGCGTAATTGCGATTTGAATCAATCTAAAATTTATAAAAAAATAAATTGGCTGAACTCAAAGAGTATAATTGAAGAAAATTTGGCCAAAAACTTCATATGCCATTCCAAATCTCTAGAATGAGCTCCAATTTTATTTGTAAAGAAAAAAGATGAATCATTGCAGATGCATGTCGATTATCAAGGACTCAACAAAATCACCATCAAGAATAGGTACTCGCTATCTTTCATATTTAGACTCATTCGTCAATTGAATCAAGCTAAGATCTATACAAAAATAGATCTATAAAGAGTATAAAATCTGGTACGCATTAAAGAAAGAGATGAATGGAAGACTCCATTTCGAATACAATGTCATGCCTTTTGGACTTACAAATGTACCAGCAACATTTTAACATCTAATGAATGATGTCTTTTGGGAGTTTTTAGATGATTTTGTTGTTTGTTATCTAGACGACATCTTAATCTATTTTAAGAATACAAAAAAATATGAATTTTATGTTTATCATATGTTACAAAAATTAAGAGATGCACAACTCTATGCCAAGATAGAAAAGTGTGTATTTCATAGTACTCAAGTCGACTTTCTAGAATATATCATTTCGAATGATGGACTTATGATGGATCGTAAGAAAGTTCAAGCTATTATGGATTGAAAGATTCTAAAAATGATAAGAGATGTCCAATGCTTTTTGGGATTTGCAAACTACTATCAGATCTTCATGAAAGACTTCTCTCAAGTTGCAGCTCTACTTATATGTTTGACTTGTAAAGACAAACTTCAATAGAATCAAGAAGCAAAAGTAGCATTTGAAACTTTGAAGATAGCATTTGTTTCTGCACCAATCTTGTATTGTGTCGATTTTTCTTAACCATTTTTTATGGAAATAAACACATCAGACTTTGCTTTGGGTGCTGTATTGTCACAAATGGAAAAAGATGATAAACTTCACCTAGTAGCTTTTTATTCCAGAAAATTTTCAGCATGAAAGATCAACTACAAGATCGACGACAAAGAATTTCTTGCAATTGTGGATTCATTTCAAGAATGGCCTTTTATCTAAAAAGTGCTCTAAATCCAGTCATTGTGTATATGGATTACAAGAACCTTGAATATTTTATGTCAGTTTGTATTTTGAATTATCACCAAGTCCATTGGAATATGTCTTTATCAAGATTCAAATTCAAGATCACTTATCAATTGAAAAAACCACAAGATTTTTCAGATGTACTCTCTGGACGATCTTACCTTGTACCAAAGAAAGGAGATGTTGCTTTTGATCAACAATGGACAATTCTCTTGAAGCTAGAGTATCTTCATCTTTGAGCAATGAAATCAATACTAACTGTTGATTCAAATTTCATTAAGTAAGTTCAATCAAGTATGTCTTATGATCTTTTTATTCGTGTTATTAATGAAAATCCTTCAAAGTCTCATGTTACTTCCAAGTTTGAATTCAAGAACAATCTACTATATTTTGAGGGACACATATATGTTTGAGAAGGTGAAGCTCGATCAGGTGTTCTTCAAGCTCGTCATGACTTTTGAACAGCAAGACATTTTGGATACAATAAAACTTTGGAATTAATATCTAGGGATTTTTTGTGTCTCCAAATGTGGAAGGTAGTCAAAGATTTTATACAATCTTATGATGTTTGTTCAAGATAAAAAACTCCTCATCATCGACCTTATGGACTTCTTCAGCCATTATCCATTCCGGAACAACCATGGTCTTCTGTTTCTATGGATTTCATCATAGATCTTTCAATCTCAAGTTTTTATGACTCTATATTTGTGATAGTAGATTGTTTTATCAAGATGGCACATTTTGTATTATGTACAAAAGATATCATTGGTGAAGAAATAACTAAGTTCTTTCTTGACAATATCTATTGCTATCATAGATTATCCAAGGATATTATATCAAATAGGAGAACTTAGTTTGTATCATGATTTTGGCAGATTCTTTTTAAGATTCTAAAAGTGGATATAAAACTATCTTTGGCATTCTATCTTCAAACTGATAGACAAACAGAGCATGTTAATCAAGTTATGGAGTAATATTTAAGATGTACCATCAACTACCAACAAGATGGTTACACAACTCTTTTGCCATTAGCAGAGTTTGCTTATAATAAAATGGTACATTCTTCTACAAAATAAACACCTTTCTTTGTCAATTATGATTATCATCTATAACTTGATACGTTTGACTTTTCAAAAGCTGATAATCCTATAATAAAAGATTTAGCAAATCATTTGTTAGAGCTACAAGCAACAATGAAGGCGCAGTTAAAAGAAGCTTAAGCTCAATAAAAGATCAATATGGATGTCTATCAAAAGGAACAACCACCATTCTACATGGATGATAAGGTATGGTTACTTTGTAGCAATATGAAGACCACTCGTTCTTGTGACAAGTTAAACTATCAAAGGCTTGAAAATTTTTTATTTCTATACAAATCAATCTAGTTGTATATTGTTTATACCTATCATAGTCAATGAAATTCTATCCAATATTCCACGTTGTCGTAATATATGAAGTCTTGCTTTAGAATGCTTCAGGCACCTAATTGTGGAAAGTAGAATGGAAATTGTAACAAAAAAGTCTTAACTCTAATAAATATTAACTAAACTCTAATTAGACCATAACAATTCTAAGCAAGCTTTAATCAAATTCAAAGAAACCTCAAAGGAATTACAAAGAAACAATAAGAAATCTAAAAGAAATATTAGAATGATTACAAATATATCTCAAATACGTCTTAATTCAATCTTAATTTAATCCTAGTTAAAATCCTATTGGACTTCATTCAAACTTTAGGCCAAAAACTAACTAAATCTTAAATCCTAAACAAACTCAAATAAAATCCTAATTCCTAAATCAAATCTTGATCAAATTCTAAACTCTAAATCAAATCCTAATTAAATCCTAATCCTAAATCAAACCTTAATCAAATCTTAAATCCTAAATTAAATCCTGAATCCTAAATAAAATCCTAAATCTTAAATCAAATTCTAACTAAATCCTAACCCTAAATCAAATCCTAACCAAATCCTAAACCCTAAATCAAACCCTAACCAAATCCTAATCCTAAATTAAATCCTAATCAAATCCTAATCCTAAATCAAATCCTAATCAAATCTTAAATCCTAAATCAAATCCTAATCAAATCCTAAACCAAATCCTAAACCAAACCCTAACCAAATCCCAAACCAAATCTTAAACCCTAAATCAAACCTTAGTAATTCCTACAAAAAATTTAAATCTCAATTACTAATGAATGAACTATTGATCTTAATTCAAAATTTGCATGCTTTTTAATAATTAAATTCACAATAAGTATAATTTTTTTTGAAAAGGATCGAAATTACCAAATAGATGATAGTCTCAAAAATGGGCTTGGATATTAACCGGCCTCCTTCTCCGACCTTGATGCCAATCTCTCAAAGCCAATATCTCTCCTTTTCACTATTCGATTGATTTCAAAATTCTCATATACATATGAAAACAAGTCTAATATCCTCATATACAAATTTCACTCCAATCCAACTAATAGATTGCAAAGAAATCTTAAAAATCCTCACTAGACCTAAAATTCTACTTTCTGAGACCTTGATCCACTTAAACCTCAATAATCCTTAATTCAATTGTTAGATCAAGCTAAGATTCATAATACATATTAAGCACAACTATGACCATTTAACCACAAAGTTTTATCCATAGATCTGATACAAAACACTTGAAATCACTAGAAATGACAACTCTATTTTATTTCACAAAATCCAAGTCATCTGAAAACAAACTTGATTTTATAAATCTCTTACAAAGTCATTACAAATCCAAATTCCCAAATCCAAAGCTTATAAAAATCTTATCTAATCTGCTATCAAATTCCACTCTCCGATCTACAAAAGAATCCCCAAGTTGTCATAGGTGTTTGGTTTTGTGCCTCAAGGTCTGATTTCGATCCAAGTTGATAACCGGCCCTCCTTGGGTATTAATATTTAGTTTTTTTAGGTAATTTTTGCTAGAATTAACTCTTAACTTTCTCCTAAAGATATGTATATCATTCATTTTTCTAATCTATCTTATTTTACCTTATTTAGTGTCCTATAAAGTAAATAGAAGTCACTTTTGTAAAAAGAGTACTACTACTAAAAGTTTACTACCTTCCTATCTTTTATCCATATTTTTTTACTTTATCTTTTAACTTGGCTCTTCTATAATAAGATCCATATTATCATCTTTTATCATATAGTCATATTATAATATGACAACATGTCTCTTCTTGAACCATACAAAACAATGGACATACCAAGAAGAAGACAAGCTCTCTCTTCTCCTATAGAAGTGGATAATAATGAAGAATTCAAAGTAGAAGAAGTCCTAGATTCAAGGTGGAACCAAGATAAATTAGAATATCTTGTCCAATGATGTGGATATGATATTAGTAAATGCACAAGGGAGCCAATAGAGAATCTTGTAAATGTAGAAAAGGCGGTTGAGGATTTTCATCAATGACATCCATCAAAATCAAGATAAAAATCTTCTTTATAAAAGAAATAAGTTCTAAGCAAGATAAAATTCTACTTTCAATTCTTGTTTATAGCTTCTTTGTAGTTGTAACGCTAAGGAGATGGAGAACCAACAATCAGTAAATTTAACTCAAGAGCCTTTGTTTGCTGACGTATTGGATGAGACATTACGATTGTCACAACCTTCAAGACAACACAATCATGATGAAGATCTTCAAGAACAACATATGTTTCTTCAAATAGATGGCAAAATACAATTTATTTGGTATCACGACCTTGGATGGGACTTCCGATGTTTGGTGATTTTAATAGAGATAGGAACAACTCCTGATGGTGTTTCAAATATTTTATTTGAAGGAAGTTATGAAGGTCTCAACAACAATGAAATAACTAGGTAGTCTTTTTGCCATGGTATGGGACACTATCAATATATTGAGAGGCCCTATCAATCATCTTCAAAGAGAATAAAGATCAGAATATATGGCAAATATAATTTGCCGCATCTTAGACTTCCTCGATATGTGATCACTGCTCCTCATGGAACTCGTCTCTACAAGGGAGAGTAATGTCACCGACATATATTTATTGTAATTATTACCTAAGAAATATGAATAGGTAGAAATAAGTAAAAATAGATTAATTTCATAATATCTTCTAGAGAAGCTTCTTAGAAGCTCCATAGATGTTGCTTTGACTTTACATGTGTTTATACTTGATTGATAGATTAGAAACTTGATCAACAAGTTAATCATGTATGACATATGTTGGTAGCTTATAAAACAAGATAATTACGTGGCACCTATATAAAAAACTTGCCTTGTAAGTTAAGATATATATTGTACAAAGTCAATATATTTTTGGAGGTCCTATAGAATGTCTCCACGTAGCTCCTAAGTAGATAGTATATATAGAGGCAAGAATGAAGCCTACTTCACTCTTGTCCTTTCCTTTCTTATTTCTAGTCTAGTTTCAAGGATCTTTAATTTTCTTGTCTTTTGGCAATAGCCATTCTAATTTCTTTTTTAATATATATATTTAGTTATTTTTATTTTATCATCTTTTTTTGAGAAAAGTTTCTTTTATTTATTTGTTCTTATCAAGTTCTTGTCCTTGACACATCATCTTCTGTTTCTATGGATTTTATTACAAATCTTTCAATCTCAAGTTGATACAATTTTATATTTGTGATAGTAGATTTTTTTATAAAAAAATAAAAAATATTATACTTTGCATAAAATCTATCACAGATGAAAAAATTGTCAAGCTTTTTTTTCATGATATCTATCAATATTATGGATTGTCAAAAGATATTATATTGGATAGGAAGATTCAATTTGTATCAAGATTTTGGAGAACACTTTTTAAGATTTTAAAGGTATATATAAAAATTTCTTTGACCTTTTATCTTCAAACTGATGGATGGACAAAGCTTGTAAATCAAGTTTTGGAGAAATATTTAAAGTTTATCATCAATTATCAACATAACAATTAAACAATTGTTTTATCATTGGCAGAGTTTGCTTATAATAATACCATGCATTCTTCTATGTAAGAAATATCTTTTTTTTTGTCAATTATGGTTATCATCCGTGATTTGATATTTTGACTTTTTAAAAGTTGATAATCCTATGGCAGAAGATTTGAAAAATTATTTGTCAGACCTATATATAATAATAAAGGCACAATTAAAGGAAGTTGAAGAACAACAAAAAATGAACGTAAATACCTATCAAAAGAAACAACCACAATTCAACATAGATAATAAGATATGATTACTTTATCGTCATATTAAGATTACTTGTCCTTGTGATAAGTTGGACTATTGTAGGCTTGGACCTTTTTCTATTTGTAGATAAATCAATCTAGTTGCTTATTGATTATATCCATTGGAGTCAATGAAGATCCATCCTATATTCCATGTGTCTCTTTTTGAACCATACAAGACTATGAACATATCAAAAAGAAGTCAAATTCCACTTTCTGCTATAAAAGTGAAGAATAATGAAGAGTTTGAAGTGGAAGAAGTTCTAGACTCAAGGTAGTGCTAAAATAAATTAAAATATCTTATCCATTGGTATGGATATGATATTAGTGAATGTACATGGAAACGAGCAAAGAATCTTATATATGCAGGAAAGGTAGTGGAGGCTTTTCATTGATGACATCTATCAAAATTAAGATGAAGAATAATAAGTCTTTGCTATAAAAAAAATAAGATCCAAGAAAAATTAGATCCTGTATTTTATCTTTGTTTGTAGTTTCTATGTAATTAAGGCATTAAGAAGATAGAAAATCAATAGTCAACAGATTCAATTTAAGAGTTATGATTTATTGACTTATCAAATAAGACATTGCAATTATTATGGTCTTCAAGACAACATAATAGGGATAAAGACTTACAAGAATGACATATTTTTCTTGGAATAGATTGTGAAATATAATAAATTTGATATCACAACCTAAAAAAAGACTCTTGATGTTTGATGATTTTATTAAAAATAGACATGATTCTTAATGGTATTACAAATATTTTATTGGAAGGAAGTTACAAAGGTTTCAATAATGATCAAATTAAAAGGTGGTTTTTCTGCCTTGAAATAGAATATTGCTAATGGCTAAGAAGACCTATCAATTATCTTTAAAGAAAATAAAGATCAAAGTACGTAGCAAATATAATTCCCTGTATTTTAGATTTCCTCAATATATGATCACTACTCTTCATTAGACTTATCTTCTAGAAGGAAAATAAATTCATGGATATATATCTATTATAATTATTATCTAAGTAATATGAAAAGTAGAATTAGATAAAACTAAATTAATTTCATAATACATTTTAAAGAAGCTTCTTAGAAGCTTTCTAGACAATGTTTTGTCTTTATATATATTTGTAGTTGATTGATGGGTTAGAAACTTCATCAACAAGCTATCTATGTGCCACATACATTGGTAGCTTGCAAAATAAGCTAAATATGTAGCACTCATGTAGGAAACTTGCTTTACAAGTCAAGATATGTATCATGCAAAGTCAATACATTTTTAGAGATCAAATAGAATGTCGCTACATAGATCTTGGGTAGATAGTATATATAGAGGCAAAAGTAAAGCCTTCTTCACTCTTGTCAACTTCATTTTTGTTTCAAAAAAATTTAGTTTTTTTGTCTTTTAGCAATATTCATTCTAGTTTTTTTTTTTAATATACATACTTTTTTATTTTTATTTTTGTCAATTTTTCTTTTGACACAAATTTTTCAAGTTTATGCATCTTCTTTTAGTTCATGTCTTTGAAAAACATAAGAACTTAAATCAAGACATATAATCTTGTATTGACCTGGATTATATAAGATTAGCCAATTGATTGCGTGCTAATTTTTCTGCATTGATGGGCCAAAATTAACTTCTAATCTTGGTCTCAAACTCCTTCCAATCACTAAATCCACCTTGAGCTTTATAGCTTTGAGCTCAATATCACCACCAAATATTTGCTCCATCTTTCAAATAATTAGAAGTATATATAATTCTTTTGTTAGTATTTGCCTCAGATAATTGGAAGTACCATTGCATGCTAAAGAGCCATTGACATACATCTTCTTGCCATAAAGTCTTTGAATTTTTTAAACCTATAATAATCTAACTTGTCACAAGGATAAATAGTCTTAATATTAAGACAGAATAACCATACCTTATCATCTATATTGAATTGTGGTTGTTCTTGCAATAAGCATTTGCATTAATCTTTTGTCATTCTTATATTTTCTTTAACTGAACCTTCATTATTGCATGTAAATTTGATAAATTAATTGCCAAATCTTTTGTCATAAGATTATCAGCTTTTAAAAAGTTGAAAGTATCAAGTCATAGATGATAACTATAATTGGCAAAAAAAGATATTTCTTGAGTAAAAAAATATACTAAATTATTATATATAAACTTTGCTAAGGATAAAAGAATTATCCAATCATTTTGATGATAATTGATGGTACACCTCAAATACTATTTTAGTACTTGATTTATTTGTTTATTTATTTATAATTTTATTTTATTTTTTATTTTTTATTTTTTTTTCAATTTGAGGATGAAAAATCAAAGTATGAGTCATCAAATTAATTCACTAGTTGTTTTAAGATAAAATAATGCATGTAGAGTACTAAAATTACAAATTTTAGGTGAAGACGTGCTTAGAAGATATTAAATGAAGGAAAATAGTATTAGTAGAAAAAAATTGAATCTTAGTAAGTCTTAGAGGCAATTATTTTAGTTGATTTAGTATTATTTTATTTATTATTAAGTATTGAGAGATATTTACTAAGGTCAATATTTATATTGGCCTTCTATCTATATATATTATTTATAAAAAATACTATAAATATTAATTAGTAGTTAAAAGAAGGATGAAAAAAAACCTCATGTTTTTTTAGTTAGTTATATAGAAAGTAGGATTTATAGTAGATTTAAATTAATTTTATTACTATAAAAATTTACCAAATAAAGAAATTATATCTTAAAATTTATTTTAATATTATAAAAATATTATATAAAATTTTAAAATTTATTTATAATTTATTTAGAATTTATTTAAAAAAATTTAAGATTTTTTAGAGCAATTTCCAAGACTTTGGTAAAAATAAATTTTACTACTTTGGGAGTCATTATGAAGAAATGGAGCAAGATTTGAAGGCTACCAGAGATTTCTAAGCTAACTGAATATTTTTAAACACCATGGTGAAGTCAAAAATTCAAAATTATTGATTTTATTAATAAAAAATAGAAGGACCAATAACTAGTATAGTCCTTGAAAGGAGGGAGGTGCACAAGTCCTATATAGGTTGTAGCACCTTGAAGGTAGTTAGGAAGATAAGACTAATGCCTCATGGCCTCTCTTAAGAATCCATATATATTACTTGTAAGCCTTGGTGAGGCTCAAACTCCTAATCTCTTAAGCAAGTTATCCTTGAGGTAAAAATTATTTATTTAACTTTTTATTTATTTACTTGCTATTTTTCAACTTTTATAACTTATTCATAATAACTTGGATTTATATGTTTCTTATATCATTGAAAATATTAAAAAAATAAATTTCTAAAAATTTAGTTTTTAATTTAATTAATTTTTTTATTAAATGAAAACTCAGTGAATAGACTATGATAAGTTTTGTAAAGTATAATTACTTGATTGCTTTTCTTCCACTTGTTTTGTGTTTTGTTTCTTTTATTTTGATTCTTATTAATTTCACTTTATACCACCTTTTACAAGTAATTCTTAATTAAGACCATCTTATAATTGGATTAAGAAATAAATCTTACACACAAAGAAATCTTTATATCCACATTAAAATCTTGAAAGGAATTTTTCAAAATCTTGATATAAATTAATTCTCGTTATCCAATAAAATATTTTTGAGTAATTCATGATAGCCATAGATGTTTTTAAAAAAAACTTAGCCATTTTTTTTTACCTATGATAGATTTTGTACATGATAAAAAATATGCCATCTTAATAAAATGATCTACTACCACAAATATTGAATCATACAAATTTAATACTGAAAGATGTATAATAAAATCTATAAAAATAGAAGACCATAGTTGTTTTGGAATAGGTAATGGTTGGAGAAGTCCATAAGATCAATGACAAGAGATTGTGGATCTTGAAAAAATATCACATGATTGTATAAAGCCTTTGACTACCTTCCACATTTGAAGCTACCAAAAAATCTCTAAATATTAGCTCCAAAGTCTTATTGTATCCAAAATATTAAGTTATTGGAAAGTCATGATGAGCTTGAAGAATATATAATTATATTTTACCTTATAAAATGTATAATTGTCCCTCATAGTGGAATAAATTATTCAAAATTTGAACTTAAAAGTATCATGAGACTTAGAAGAATTATTTATGATATCACAAATAAGAGAATCAGAAGACATACTTGATTGAATTTTCTTGAAAAAGGTTGAATCAACAATCAATGTTGGTTTTATTGCTTGAAGTTAAAAATGCTTTGGCTTTAAGAGAATCATTCTTTATTGATCAAAAGCTGCATCTTTTATTTTAGGTGCAAGATAAGAATGTCTAGATAAAACATCTGATAAACCTTGTTTTTTTTGAATCTATAGGTAATTTCGAAATCAAATCTTTATAAAGATATACTTCAATGGACTTGGTGACAATTCAAAATCCTTGCCAATATAAAGTACTTAAGATTCTTATAATGTATATACATAATAAATAAATTAAAAGTACCTTCTAGATAATGATGTCATTCTTGAAATAAATCCATAATTATAAAAAGTTCTTTGTTATAGATCTTATAATTAATCTAGACTACTAAAAATTTCATGAAATAAAAAGCTATCAAATGGAGCTTATTATTTGCTTTTATTTGAGATAAAATAGCATCTATAATAAAATTTAATGTATTTTTTTATATAAAAAATGCCTTAAAAAAATTGATGCAATACAAAATTAGTAAAAAAATAAATACTATCTTTAAAGCTTCAAAAGATATTTCAGCTTCTTTTTTCTATTCAAGTTTGTCTTTACATATCAAGCATATAAGATGAGCTACAACTCAAGAAAAGTTTTTGAAGAAGATTCAATAATAATTGATAAATCTCAAAAAAAATTTATATATCTTTGATTATTTCTAGAACCTTCCAATCAATGATAGTTTGAACCTTTTAGGATCCATCATTAATCCTTTGTTAAAAATGATGTATCTTAAGAAATCAACTTGAGTAGTATGAAATACATACTTTTTTATTTTGGCATATAATTCTATATTTCTAAATTTTTTGAATATACAAAAAACATGAAGTTTATATTTTTCTATGTTCTTAGAGTAGATTAGAATGTTGTCTAAATAATAAACAACAAAATCATTAAGAAATTAACAAAAAATATCATTTATGAGATGTTAAAAAGTAGCTAGTGCATTCATGAGTCCAAAAAGCATGACATTATATTCAAATTATCCATACTCAGTTTAGAAAGTAATCTTCTACTCATTTTTTTTTTGATGTGGACCAAGTTATATGCTCTTTATAGATCTATTTTTGTATAGATTTTTGCTTCATTGAGTTGGTCAAGAAGTCTTCAAATTAAAGATAGGAAATACCTATTATTAATGGTGATCTTGTTAAGTCCTTCATAGTATATTGTAGAATAGGTAAATAAATTTTGTGGTAAGTTATTGTTTGGTTATTGACAACCTTTAGGATTAGACTTATGGTTAGGCACTTTAGTTGGTAACAATAGGTTGTTAGAGGAACAATTGGTTAAGAATTCAAAGGATCATAACCTTTGAAATCTTCTGGTCGACGGTTCATCTTTTGATAGGATAAAGAAGTCGAGAAGTAGGAGATCGGGGCCAGACTATGTGAGTCGTAAGCCGGAGGGCCAGATTGTGAGAATTGTAAGCCGGAGGATTAGACTAGGAGAATCTTAAGCGGGAGGGACTAGATTGTGAGAGTCATGAGCCAGAAGGCCAGACTATGAGAGTTATAAGCCGAGAGGTCAGACTGTGAGAATCTTAAGCCGGGGGACTAGATTGTGAGAATCGTAAGCTGGAGGGTTAGACTGTGAGAGTCGTAAGCTAGTGAGAAGTTTGATGCTACCTCTTTATTTTCTTTGCTTTTATTATTTGCTTGTGAAGAATTGTCATTGAGAGAAGTATTGTTGAAACTATGATTAGAATATTGTGGAATATGACTTTGGACTAACTATTTTGGAGAAAATCTGTGACCTTGAGAATTATCGAATTGAGATTATCGAATTCTGTTGTGTTAAGTGAAGATATTGAATTCTTTGTGATAAATTGAGAAACTGAATATAATAATAAGCTAGAGATCAGTAATTGAATATATATAAACTGCAAAGAGAGTAAGTGGGAGATGAACTGATAAGAATATAAAAGTATTGTTAAATTGATAGTCGTAGAATAGATTATGTGTTGAATTAAGATGGAAGTAGTAAGCCTTGGTATTTTGTAGTTTGATAATTGATTTCAAAAAGCTAGAGTACTATCAATTGTGACACTAACAGACCTAATTCATATAACCAGTCTTTCCCCGTGTTCGAACCCACCTCTATTAGTTCAATTGCTTTGGTATATTGAAGCTTGAATACAAAAAGAACAACATTTTAGCACTGTTGCCAGAGAAATGATAACAATATGAAATGTTAGAAATTGATTGTATGGGAGATGGAATTATATGTTGAATGAGAACGTGAAAAGAACCAGTTTTAGGATTACAAATATATTAGTTATAATTCAAGGCAGTATTGATTTTGTAAAAAAGAATGAAAGATTATGAGTAACAATCATGAAGAAGAGAATTATCAAAGAATTAATCGACAAGCGAAAGAAAGACAGGAGTAATTACGCATAAGAAATCTTCTACAGGAATGACAAAAAGGAATTATAGGTCCAACTAAAACCAAAGGAAGAAAAATTCAAATTCAAATAGCAAGGAGACCAATGATAACACCAATGGCCACGAGAGTGCTAGAAGTACCAATTATGGTATAAATAGGAGCAGTAGGAGACCACACTACAAGTGTGGCACCATTACCTACTTTTAGTGGATGGTCGGGCTCTGATCCTGATCACCATATATCTCAATTCTTGATAGCCTATGTGGCTAATAATGGTAGAACTAAAGACATTTGGTTGAGATCATTGCTAGAAACTTTAAAAGATACAGCTTTTGAATGGTATAATCGGCAACCAATGGATAGATTTTCTAATTGAGAGGCCTTAAGGAATGCCTTCCTAATCCATTTTAGACCAATTGGATTTGAAGATCGGCTTAGAGAAAGTTTTATGAATAGTAGGATGTTTGCGAGGGAATCAGTAGAGTCCTATTATGGCTGGGTCGTGGATATACTTTATAAATGGTCAAATAATCAAATGCCAGATGCATTTATATTATCGATATTAATTAACAGTTTGTATCCACCAAAATTAAAAATGTTTGTAAAAGAGGCTCGACCAGCTATGGTAGAGGCATCGTTGGCATAAGCAAAGGTGTGGGAAGAATGTCATTATAACCAATTGTTAATAGTAGGGTCCACAATGATTCCAAGTTCAGAAAGCCAATAAATATAATCGAAAAATATGTCAATGGATAATTATCCATAAATGGCTGCTTCCAATGTGAAGAATGTTATGTTGCAACAACCAATGAATGCTATCCCACTCCAAGCAATAGTGCCAATAACAATGACACTTTATTTTACATCACCAACCTATCAACAATCGAAGTTGTTCACAAATACGACTATTAAAGATCCAAATGAAGCCTTGTTATTAAATTTAACAAAGAAGATGGAAGAATTGGCAGTGAATTTGGCTAAAGATAAGGAGAAACGATATAAGTCTTCTAATACGAGACTTAATGTATGGTATAATAATTGTAAGGGAGAAGATCATTTTGATATGAAATGTCTATCACCCAAAGAAATGGATGTTCAATGTACATTTTGTGGACGAAAGTACCCTACCCAAAACTACTAGCATTTATAAACACAACAATAGTTCAATAACCAGACGTTAATTCAACCAACTCAATGAGATGTTAATCAAGTACAGACTGAAAATATGGGTGGTTGGAATAGTAATCGCTCAAATTGACCTAATCGTGGCTTTGGGAATTTTCGAAATAGTAATTATAATCCGGTTTATGGAACAAATATGCAGAATAGTGGAAATAATCAAGGGAGTAATCTCTAAACTATACCAATTCAGTAGTCCAATTCTCGACCAATAGCAATTGGTCAACTAGGATCATTTACTATGGCTACCTGAAATCGGCCTAGTAGATATATTCGAGTAGACACTTCAAGTGTACTTGACGGTATGAGTCGAAAATCACTACGTTGCTACAGGTACTGGCAAATTGGTCATTATGCCAGTGAATGCCCTAATCTAAGGTTTATAGACGAATATGCTCCAATATGTGGAAATTACAAGTAATTGGATCAATTTCATTATCAATGCAATGTTCTATTTAATCCTAATAATTATAATCAAAAGATATAATTGACTAAGCAAATTGAAGAAGAAAAAAATAACGGAACACAGGAATCACCAATTCATCGAGTAGAAGTAGTCCAAGCTATCTTTACAAGAAGTCAACAAAAGGAGAAAGGACCAATTCAACATTTGGATGATTCTGAAGTGAAAGATCCAATTATGAAAACATCCAATCCAAGTCTTGACATGGGCCCCTTACTCATTATAAGACATGAATCAGTTGTGCATCCTAATGAGGTACTGATTACGGAGGCTTCGGTTTCGTTTCAAGGTGTTCCATTCTATATATAGTTTCAGAAAACATCCTTTCCGTTAAAAGATCCTCTCAAAGGCATGAATTCCAAGGAATGAATATCAACCCTATTGGAAGAACAATCTTATCCATTGAAAGAACTGATTTTATAAGCTCTGTCAAATTTAGTTCCACTAGCTTTACCAATTTCCAATATAGAGAAAACCAATTTAGCTACATTGGTCTCTAGGACTGGGAAGAAGAAACGGACATTGGAAATTACCACTAATACAAAACCATATGATATTCTAAAAGATTTGGGCACCATACAGTTTACAATCTCTATGAAGTAACTATTGGCAGTAGCACCTAAGTGCCAAACTATCTTGAATTCTTCATTAATTTGTCGCAGATCTCGAAATAAAGAAATCCAAGAAGTAAGTTTGAATCTCGATCCGGATGCACCAACAATTGATGTATCAATTGATGGAATATTAGTATCGAGAGTACAAGTAGACGGAGGATCTAGTGTAAATCTTATGAATGCCGCTACAATGGAGGAATTGGGTTTGGATCACTTATTGCCTACTACAGTGGTTTTGAGAATGGCTGACTCCAATCGAGTTAAACATATGGATATTTTACGAAGTATTGATACAGTAATTATGGCGATTACCTATAAAATTAATTATATTGTTTTTTGATTGCAAAGCTCTATATTATTATATCCAATTTTATTGAGGTGACCATGGTTGGATCAAGCTAAAGCTCAAAATGACTAGGGCCGTGGTATATTGACAATTACGAAAGGTAATGATAAAATTGTGCTTCAAATATACCCTATCTAATATCATGGAGAAACTCAATTTTCTAGTTCAAAATTCACATTGGATTGTGAAGATGAGTCTATAGAAGAAGAAATTGGTGCACCTGATCCAGTTTATGCTGATCCAAGGCAAGTTGTCGAGCACACTAGAATGAAATATCAATGTAGGGGACCGGGAGAGTACTTAGTTCCTCTAGATGTTATTAATGATTCTGATCATATGATTACATATTGGATGAATAGACAGGATGTTAATCACGTTAGTCCTATGAAACTGAAGTTGAAAAGTTTTAATTTGTCAGATTTTATGAAAGATTCTAGAATTGAGTAGAATATTATTCCAGAGACTCCTGAAATTCTACAATGTCAATCAATTAATTTAGGTATAGGAGAGGCTCTCCAAATCATTCAGATTTATGACGGCATAAAAAACAAGAAGAAAGAAATTTAGATGGATTACTTTTTAATGCATAAAATTACTTTTGCATGGTCGTATACGGATTTGAAAAGAATTCGAGCTGAAGTTTGTGAGCATCAAATTATATTAGAAGAGAACGCTACACCAGTACGCCAAAGACAACATCGATTTAATCCAAAATACTCACTTATGGTAAAAGAAGAACTAGATAAACTCTTAGAGGTTGGATTTATCTATCCAATTCTTTTTAGTGAATGGGTTTTACCAATTGTTATGGTATCAAAAAAGAATGAAAAAGTTTGCATCTGTCAAGATTTTCACAAATTAAATGCAGCTACTAAGAAGGATTATTTTCCTTTACCATTCACGGATAGTATATTGAATGTTGTCGCTGAACATGAATGTTATTTATTTCTTGATGGATTCTTCGGTTATAATCAAGTCAAAATTATAAAATAAGACCAATTAAAAATTACTTTTACTATGGATTGGGGGACCTTTGCTTGTAAGATTATGTTGTTTGGGCTTTGTAATACACCAGCTATATTTCAAAGGGTACTGATGCAAGCATTCTAAGATTATCTACAAATTTCAATGAAAATATTTGTAGATGATTTTTGTACATTTAATATGAGAGTCAGGTATTTAGAATGTCTAGGTCAATGTTTGAATTACTATGCCAAATATGGAATTTCTTTAAATTTAGAAAAGTACCAATTTGGTGTACCTTCTGGTAAACTATTGGATCATATAGTTTTGATGGCAGGCATTGCTACAGATCCAGATAAAATAAAGATTATAGTAGAATTAAAACAACTAGACACTATTATGGGTGTTCGAGTATTTGTTGGCCATGTGAATTATTATTGCCGATTTATCTATCTATTCTCAGTTATATGCCTTTATTTGACAAATCTCTTGAAGAAACCACCAATCGATGTGATCAGTCCATTTTGGACAAAGGAATGTACAATTGTATTCGAAACATTGAAACAAAAATTGGTTTCAGCACTAATATTGGTGGCATCTTGTTGGACAAAACCATTCCAATTTTATGTGGATGCATCTAATGTCGCGATTAGTTCTATGCTAAGCCAGAAAGATGATCGAGGTTTTGATCACCCTATTTATTATGCAAGTCGCCAATTGGTAGCAACTAAAAGAAATTATACAACAACCAAAAGAGAAGCATTGAAGATGATTAATTCCATACAAAAGTTTTCATATTATCTTCTTGGTTATAAAATTATTTTCCATATCGACCATGATGCTTTAAAATATATGATTAATAAGCCTCAATTGAGTAGTCATATTGTATGATGGATTTTACTCCTGTAGAAATTTGACTTTACTATTCAGATAAGATCAGAAAAATCACATTCCAATGCGGACCATTTATCTTGGTTATCCAATATATTGGATAATAAAACCATTAACGATGCACTATCCAATGCGGAACAGTTTGCAGTACATGTAATTACTCTAGAGCATAGTGAAATAATTCAATACTTGACATTTCAAACCTTCCCACCCAATTTTAATGAAAAGCTTAAACGACGCTTAATATTAAAATGTGCACCTTATATGATGATTGGTGATGCTTTATATAAACAAGACAAGGATGGAGTTTTGCGACGCTGTATTTATCAGACTGAAGTGAGTACTATATTGGAAGGTTGCCACTTGGACAATTGTGGTGGATATTTTACAAGGGACAGCACAACTCGTAAAGCTTTACAGGCTCAGTATTGGTGGCCAACAATGTTTGTAGATGCCCACCAATTCGTTCATTATTGTGACCCATATCAGAGAATGGGTAGACATACTGGAACTTCAGCAATGTTATTGGTACCAATTCTGGCTCAAGTGCCTTTTGAAAAATGGAGAATTGATTTTGTGGGACCAATTGCATCAACTTCGAAAAATGGACAAAAATGATATATACTGGTAGCAACGGATTATGTAACAAAATGGGCTGAAGCCGTAGCTACAAAAACTGATAGTGTAAGTACAATAGCAACTTTTTTGTATAAAAATATTATTACACGGTTTGGTTGTCCACAAGAATTGGTTAGTGATTGAAGAACTCATTTTATAAATAGTACAATCGAAGCACTTACGGCTAAATACGAGATAAAACATTATAAGACTATACCATATCATCTTAGAGCCAATAGACAAATAGAAAAGACTAATAGAATTTTATGTAAAATCTTAACAAAAACAGTTTCAGGAGCGGAAACAGATTGGGGCACTAAGTTATTCTCAATTTTATGGGCATACTGTACTGCATATAAAGTTACTACCAATGCTATCTTTTTTCAATTGGTTTATGGCCAAGAAGCAATATTACCTATTGAATTGGAAGTCTAAAGTTTACGAATTGCTATAGATAATAGATTGGGAGATTATGATTGATTATGGCACTATTTAGAAGAATTAGAAAAATTGGATGAAACTAGAGCCAATGCAATAATGATCATGGAAACTATACAAAAACAAAGGAAGACTTATTATGGTAGTAAGCTTAGACCAAAGGCTTTTATGCCAAATGATTTGATACTTCTTTATGATAGTCGATTTAAAAATTTTCCAAAAAAATTTCAAGTTCGATGGCATGGACCATATTGAATTATTAATGGATTTCCAAATGGTTCAGTGCAATTGGAAGATTTTATGGGTACTAAATTTACTACATGGATTAATGGCAATTGGCTTAAATTTTACTATACATAAACTCGGGACGAGTTTTCTGTTACAAAAAGGAGAGTCGACCGATTGGACCATAGTAAGAAGTAGGAGGGGGGTTCTTGACAAGCATCGTCTTTTCTTTTGTGATTAAAGAGAAGTGGATGGCGAAAAAAGAGAAGATGGCAAACATGGTGTCTGAGAAAGCAAGGATGGAGACCAATTGGAAAAAATGACAAGAGCGGCTGCAGGTAGAAGTTGCGATGTTGTAGACTAAACTAGCCGCATTAGCGAAGGAGGCAAATAATTTAGTATAGACCAATATGCCAGTTTCAACGACAACACCTTCATAGATACCTTTAAAATCAGCAGAAAAATGACAGAAGATGTTTGAGGAGTGCGACAACCAAATTACCCATCTTGAGTCTCAGGTCTAGAAATTGGATTTGTTGAATGAAGATCTGACGGCACGTTTGGATGGAGAACCATCGAACACCGAGGCAGACAACAAAGATATAGCATAGAAGAAAGTCACCAATTCAAAGGATGGTAAGTCAACACCATTGACTGAAGAAGTCAACGCTGCTACATCTTTATAAGTTGAAGTTAAATAATGTTTGCGAGGGCACTGCACAATAAGGAGTGAAGCTATGTAGAATAGGTAAATAAATTTTGTGATAAGTTACTGATTGATTATTGATAATCTTAAAAATTAGACTTATGGTTAGGCAGTTTAGTTAGTAACAGTAGGTTATTAGAGGAACAAATGGTTAAGAATTCAAAGGGTCATAACCTTTGGAATCTACTGGCCAACGGTCCATCTTTTGGTAGGATAAAGAGGTTGAGAAGTAGGAGATCGGGGCCAAACTATGAGAGCCTTAAGCCAAGGGGCCAGACTGTGAGAGTCGTAAGTCGAGGGGCTAGATTATGAGAGTCGTAAGCCAGGAGGCCAGACTATGAGAATCGTAAGCCAGGGGACTAGACTGTGAGAGTCGTAAGCTGGGGGGCTAGACTGTGAGAGTCATAAGCCGGGTGGCCAGAGTGTGAGAGTCGTAAGCCGGGTGGCCAGAGTGTGAGAGTCGTAAGCCGGGCGGCTAGACTGTGAGAGACATAAGCCGGGGGGCTAGACTGTGAGAGTCGTAAGCTGGGGGGAAGCTTGGTGCTATTACTTTATTTATTTTATTTTTATTATTTTCTTATAAAGAATTATGATTGAGAGAAGTATCATTGAAATTGTGATTAGAATATTATGAAATATGACTTTGGATTGACCATTTTGGAAAAAATTTGTGACCTTGAGAATTGAGATTATCAAATTCTGTTGTGTTAAGTGAAGATATTGAATTCTATGCGATGAATTGAAAAACTGAATATAATAGTAAGCTAGAGATGAGTAATTGAATATATATAAACCGCAAAGAGAGTAAGTGGGAGATGAATTGATAAGAATATGAAAGTATTATTGAATTGATAGTCATAGAATGGATTATGTGTTGAATTAAGATGGAAGTAGTAAGCCTTGGTATTTTGTAGTTTGATAATTGATTTCAAAAAGCTAGAGTACTGTCAATTGTGACACTAACAGACCCAATTCATATAACCAGTCTTTCCCCATATTCAAACCTACCTCTATTAGTTCAATTTCTTTGGTATATTGAAGCTTGAATACAACGAGAACAACATATATGCACATTTATAGAGATCTATATTTTTTCTTCATAAATAAGATACAAGCTCCTACTAAAGATTTTAAATGGTATATGAAATTTTTAGCTAAGTTTTCATGAATAAACTCTTTTAGTGTAGCTAACTCATTTTGCAATAAGTTATAGATTGATTTGAATGGTGGTTGAGTTCCTTCTTATAGTTCAATTAAACAATCATAAGGTTGATGCTCTAGAAAAATATTTGCATTCTTCTTTTCAAAAAAGTCCTAAAAATCTTTACATTAGCTAGGAATACTACTTGAAGTCTTTTCACCATAAAAATAGGTATGGTATATATAGCAAAAGATGATCCTTTTTTTGCCACATGTATAAAAGCTCTTGCATCTATTAATAAGGGTTTGAATGTACTAAGCTTATCTATTTTTACTTTACTATCAAAATTTTGGATTAAACTACAAGTAAAATTAAGATTATGAAAAATCCAATCTATATGAGAATTATATTATTTTAATTATAATAATCTTAAAATAACTAAATTAAAGAAAGATCTTTCATATTAAATATTGTTATACTATTATGATCTTTAATTGCTATATCTAAAAGAATAGTCTTATAAGTAACATCTCTAGAAGACAAGAAATGACTGCTTATGACTTCTACATGTACAGATTTAATTTTCTTGACTAATGATATTTCTTATTTTTTGACAAAGTCTTTATCTATAAAAGAGGCTAAGACTCTTGAATCTAATAATGCAAAGACTTTATGATTTTTAGGTTCTAAACATACATCTATTATAAAATAAAATGAAAAATATAAGGAAAAAATAGGACCTTTATTAGGTATTATACATGATTCCAATTACATTATTTTTATTGTAGTTAAAAAAATTATTTTTTGATACATTATCTTCTTTTGCAATCATACTCTTTATTTTTTGATTGCATTATCTCTTTGGAGAATATTGAGTAGTATGATTAGCTTCATTACAATATAGGTACAAATCTACTTGACAATGTTAAGTCTTTTTTTGCTTAGTGAAAGATTTAAAATATAACATATCAATTTTTATTTGTTTTAGCCTTAATAAATAAGTATTTGAAAACTTAGGATCTATCTTCATTACTTAATTTATTCTTCTTTAGCCAAGTCTTTATTCTTGATGTCTTTTAAATAATTGATTACTGCATGTAATAGCTTGAGCAATAAAATATTTTAAAGATTTTACTTTTGGTATTATCAATAATAAATCTTTGATATTATTTTCTAATCCATATCAAAATTAATTGATAAGGGCTTTGTTAATTCAATCCATATTATAAGTAATGTTTTAGAATTCAGTAGCATACATGGTAACTGACCGTGATCCTTGTTGTAAAGATAAGAGCTTGATCTCTACTATTCTTTCTTAATTACTTTATCCAAATGTAGTCTTAAAAACTTTTAGAAATGATGTCAAATCATAAAAGAGTTGTGAATCTTTTTTTATTAATAATGCAAATCAATAAAAAACACTTCAAAATAGAGATGTGCATATGAACCTAAGTTGAATAAATCCATTAAGATATTGGAAGGAATGCAATGTCAAATAGAAATTTATTTATTGAAAAAATCCTTAAAATTTTGATCTTGTTTCATCAAACTTATCAAGCATATTAATGCATGTCCTTGTCATACTTATAAAAAAAAAAAAATTATATTTAATTGTATGGTTGATTTATTTGATTCTTTCAATTATACAACTTCTTGATGTAGAATCTAAATTTCTTCTATAAGCATAGGATTAATATTCTTATAGTTAGTGCTAGTGATATATAAAATTTCTATTCTAAAAGTGTTGACAAGTTTGTGAAGATTTATAATAGTTACAAATCTATTGTCGCTTTAATCAAGTGTAGCATCTATAATTTTTATTTCTTTTTTAAATAACTTAAAAAATTTATAAATAAAATTAAAAGAAGATAATCTATAATGTCTAATATTAAATAAAAATTTCTAAAAAAAGAATAATTTTCTCTTTTTAAGAAAAAAATTAGTTTTAAAAAATTAAATAATTTATTTAAAGGTGAATAATCTAAAACCTTAAAAATACAACAATAGAAGTAGGATAATCTATTCACTTCTAAAACAAGATAATAATAATAAGTTAATACTCTTATAAAATTTTTAAGGACATGAATCTTAAAGAAAGAAATCTTCAATACTTTCTTGTATTATTCAAGAAATTAAAAAAGAGAGTAGAATATTGAATTGTAATGGCTATTGCCAAAGACAAGAAGACTAGAAAGTCTTAAAATAAGACTAAGGACTTGAAAGGCATTGATAAGAGTGAAGAAGGCTTCACTCTTGCCTCTATATATATTCTTAACTAGGAACTACATGGCAATATCCTATAAGACCTCCAAAATGTATTGACTTTGTAAGACAAGTATCTTAACTTGCAAGGCAAGTTTTTTATATATGCACCACATAATTGGATTATTTTACAAGTTATTAATACATAGTTAATTTATTGACCAAATTTCTAACCTATCAATCAATTACAAATATATATATAAAATCAAAACAATATCTATGAAGCTCTTAGAGAGCTTTTCTAAAAAATATTACGAAATAAATTTATTTTTATTTATTTTTATTTAATCATATAGATAAATATTAGAGTAAGTATGTATGTTCGTGATAGGAGATTTTTAAGAGCTTATTTATTTTATCATGTAAAGATTCTTCATTATGTATATGTAGCAGATTTTTTTTATAGTTTGCTATAAAAACAAAAGAAATTTAAATGGAAGAAGAAGCATATAGAAGTAATTCAAAAACTAAAGTAGTTATTATCTTTTCCACTTGAGCTACAAAGGATAAATTATAAAGGTGGCAAATTAATAATACTTATAGTTGATACAAGTCCAATAGCTATTGGTTGGATTTTTACATAAGATGATGATAAAAAAAATAAGTTTATTATAACATTTAGATCCAATGTATTATGTAAGTGATAGAAGAACTATCCATAAGTAAAACAGGAGTTGGGAAGGATATTTATAGCTATAAAGACTAAAAGAGATTATTTAATTAGAGTACTAGTGATAAAAGAAACAAATTATTTGCCACTATTGGAAATAATCACCAATTATAATATCCCTGATATTGCCATGTTAAGATGGATTACATACATCAAATCTTCAAATCTTGAATTTAAATACATAGCAAACAAAAATAATCTAATAGTAGATATGTTATTCTAAGCTATGTATAAATAGAAAGAAAATTTGATTGATGATATCAAAGATATAGATATTATCTTCTATTCTAGAACATATCAATGAGAGAATGGATATTCAAAATCATTTATAGAAGAGTTATATGAAGAAGAATGGATAGATATTGGATACTACTTGAGCATGTTATGAAGGTAATTAGCATGGAATGATATTTATTTTAAGAAAATTAGATAGAATTCTTATAATTACCTTTTATAAGGTGATTATTTGTGGTAACGATATAAAAGAGATAATGATATATTATAAAGAATAATTTTTAAGAAAAGAATGTAGTGACAACTGATCCAAGAATGTCATGATAGTTTGTAGGCAGATCACAAAGGTATTTATGCCATTTTTAATAAGTTCAAAGAAAGATATTGGTGGCATAATATATATAGAGATGTTGTAAAGTTTATAGAATCATACAAAACCTGTCAAATATATTTGGAGATTTGATACAAAGATGAGTTTCATCCCACATATCCTCTTGCAATATATTATAAGTAGATTGTGGATCTAATTACTATGTCTATAAAATTATAACACATACAATATTTGATTTTGGTATGAAAAGATTTATCTAATTAAAAAAAAAAAGAATTCTATAAATAAAATATACTAAAAAAAAATCCAGATTTATATTAAAAGATGTAATTTGTTGATATGGATATATTAGAAAGATTACTATCGATTGTAGAGAATTGGATGCACATGAAACAAGAAAGTTCTTTAGAAGATGTAGAATGAAGTTTATACTTACTATAATACATAATCTTGATTGTAATGCCAAAAGTGAGTGAGGTCATCTTTCAATAATTAAAGTCATTATTAAAGCTTATAAAAAAACAAAAGAATAGCCAAGATTATTACCATTTGCTTTATGGGCTGATCTACTACTCACAATTTAATAATTGAATATATGCCTATAAAATTGATATAAAGACAAAAGCCTATTATGCCAATTGAGGAATAAATATCCACTTTGAATATTTTATCTTGACAAGACAAAATATCTAGAAAAGAATTTCTTTTACTTTAAATTTGTTAGCTAGAAAAAAAATCTAAGGACATAGAAAAAACAATTGTAAAGTTGAAAGAAGCACGCTTTAAAAAAATAAGGATAGATTTAATAAGTAATATCGGTTAAAGCTACAAAAAGTTCATGAAGGTAACTAGGTATTTGTTTATAATAGCAGTTTGGATAATCAATATAGTGCCTTGCAAAAATTTTCAAAGCACTAGTTTGGATCTTATGTAGTTGTAAATATTCTAGATAATGCCACATATGTATTAAAAAAAATTAGATAGAATCCATTTTAAGATTCCAATTGTCAAAAAATGTATAAAATGTTTTAAGCAACAAAATCAAGATATAATAAGTGAAAGTGTAAGAAAAGACATTGATTTCTTTATAAATAAAATATACATATAAAAATAATATACATATATTTAATATAAAATTTATATGGATAAATGAAGATAGATGATGGAAATTCACATCGATGAATGGAAATGGATAATAAAAATCTCTATTTCTATTGGCCAAAATTCATATCCAATGGACTTCAAGGAGGTTGCTTGAGGTCTTATTAGGAATTAAGGTTACTCTTTTGATATTATTTGAATATCAAAGATTAGGATCATTAAGTTTAGGATTTTGAATATGGTTTTGGTAAAAAATTTGTATAATTTGGAGTTTTTATGAATGAGATATAGGTACTCAAAGTCAAGGTACTAATTTTGTACCTATTGTCACTCTTTGGAGCATAGCTTATGCATATGAAGGGCTATTGAAGATTGGATTGTATAATTGAAAAATTGGTTTTAAAGGCTATATTTTTTATATAAAAAATAAAAGATTTAAAATTGATTTAGAAGAGCAATAATTACTTGAAAAAAATACTTTAAAATTGAGCTTAAGGATAAATACTAAATTATCTAGAAATTTAAAAAAATTAATTAATTGAATCAAAAGATATGAAATTTTAAATTTTAAAGAAAAAAAATCCTTTGTAGACAAAAAAAATATTTTGAAAAGATTTTTACTAAAATTCGAGTATTTTATGTAAAATAAAAGAGTTTTTAGAAGCCAAAACTTTATATATATGCTAAAGATAAAGATATAAAGCCATGATAAAATTATAATATAAATATGGATTTTTAAAAAGTGATTATAGATTTTATTTGGAATTATTAAAAATCTAACTTATTGAAAAATAATTAATTATAATTTAGTATAGTAAAAAATATTAGAGAATTTTTTGATGCTCTAAAAAGCCTAATGTACAAAACTTATCAAAAATAAAATATTTTATTAATAGAATATTTTTTATTATTATTATATTTATTTATTTTTTATAATAATGATATATCATTTATTAGAGCTTGATTAATAAATTAAAGCTAAATTCTCTATAATTAGGTATTCAATGTATTCTGAAATCATAAATCATATTATACAACAATGTTTGAATTTGAAATTTAATCACAAAAATATGAGTATTGCCACTATTTTGCCTTACTTAATTTCTTTCTTACTATTTTAATGCTATCAATAGCAATCCAAGATATCAGCCAAACATCATAATATTTTGATATGATCAACTTTAATATGCCTTATAAACTTTAACTTTGATTCACTTTTCTGATTAAAACAAAGAGGAATGCATGTAGCAAATCAAAATGCCATTTTGTCTTGGTTGTTTATTAGCTTGAGCTACTTTATATAAATGATTAGATGAATTCATGTTATTTTTACAAAAAGTGTGACTCAAATAAATTATTTTTTGAGCCAAAGAATATTTTTTAAATAAAAATATAATATAATATAAATAAAAAAATTACACAATAGAACTTTTAGTTACAAAGTAGGATAGATAAATTCATGCCATTTTTATAAAAAAATATATAAAAAGTAATTAATTTTATTTAAATAATTACTTATGAAAATATTAAAAAAAAAATGAATTATATAAAAAATTATAAACATATGTTAAGACATTCAAAGATGTATTAAAGTAAATAAATACATAAATAAAAATATAAAATATAAAAATAAATTATTAATATTAATTTTATTAAAAATTTTCAAAACTAATATTTAGCATAGAATTTAAATTATTATTTTAAAAAATAAGAATCTTAATAGAATAAGAAGAAGTACATCAAGAAAGTACTACATAAAGTTGACCATAGAAAAAAATAGGTTGTTGTAGATCCAAACCAACATGCTTTATTGATTGTCTTTGAAATTTATTTATTATTATTATAAATACTAGATAGATTAGAAATTAATTTTTTTAGAATAAAAAAAATCTTTTATTATAGAAGTTAATGTAATTTGTAAAATGAACCCTAAGTTTTCAATAAATTTTCTTCAAAGAATTCTGGCTTTAAGCACTTAATCTATTAATTGTGTAGTTACCAGTCGAATTCCATTGCAAAGTCTTTAGCAAGGAGCAATATTTCTTAGTAGCATCATGAAAGTCTCAATTTTAAGACAACATTGATTTGGGAATTTCAAATAGATTCAACAACTTCATAAATTCAATTGAATAAACATTATTCTTATCAATATTATTTTTAAAAAGAACTTCATTGGCACTTAGATATTCTTATTTTTCTTTGAAAAATATAGTCATAATCTTCTTATTAATATCCTCTATATCATCATTCTATGTAGATAAAATAATTTTACCTCTTAAAAAGGAATTATTTACTACATTGTCTTCTGTTAGCTTTGGATAAATAATATCAACTAAAAACATTAATTATTGATCAACAATCATGTGATCAAGAAGCATAACTATATTATTCGATAATAAATTTGTATTTGTTTTTTATTTTGTAAGTAGAAAAAAAATATTAGTCAATAACAATACAACCATAAAAAATTCAAATGTACCACCATTAAGATACATAATGTATGTGTGCATTCTATACTTGAAGAAGTCAATTAATAAACTTGATATTTATTTAAATTTCTTTTAAATTCAATTTCATATTTACTTTTAATATATAGATTTTTATTTGAGGCCAAAGTATTGAAAATTAAAAAGTTGTTATTATAATTTCTTCTTGAATTTTTTTCACAATCACTAGCAATATTTGGTAAAACTTTCTACCAAAAACTATTATAGTTCTTCTTCATGGGCAATCAATATCTTAAATGTTTCTAAAGGAACAATCAACTACCTTAGGACAATAATGATGTTGCGTTAAAAGTTTATTCTAAATAATAAGTGAAGTTTGGTAAATAAACTTAGCATTGTCAAAATTTATAGTAATTGAACAAAAAAAGTCTTCATTATAATTTAATAGAATCTTGAATGTAAAATGGGTGGTTCTTCCTCCCTTGAGTAGCAATGTGGTAATTTCTAATAATGAAATATATATAATAATCTTTTGTATCAATCAAACTTTAGTTGCCAAAGTGATGTAAATAAATATCTTATTAGTTTTTATAGGTCTATTTAAAAAAACCATGCATCCATATCCTTTTATTATAGAGGCCACAATATAATCATATTTCTTTTTTTGTTTAAGATTCAATTATAGAATATATTGCTCCAAATTTATTTCTAATTGTTAAATATCTCATATTCTTTTTTTAGCTATAAATTAATATCTATTCATTATTATATTTCAATTTTTTTTTGATAATGGAATTAAAAGAAACTATAAAAGTATTTTGTCAAAGTCTTGCAAAAACTTATCTAACAAGAAAAGTCTAAAATCTTTAATTTATTTCTTTGTTGGATTGCTAATTCTATATTTTCTTCAAAAACAAGTCATGAGATCATCTAAGATGCTTTTTCGAAATCTTTTACCTAAGTTTAAAGAATTTAGTAGATTTTTGTACACTAAAAAAACATCAAACAATGCTCTCAATTGAGATTCAATTTGTATTTTTAATGCATCTTGCAAACATTGTTGCTACTTTCTATCATCTTCAAGTAATACTAAAGCTATATATATATATTTTTAAATATTAGATGAAAAATTCTATGAATAGTCTTTAAGTACTCAAATAGTTGTGGACCTTTAATATGGATTAATAGAAGCCTCAAATAACATCTTTTTTCCATTACCAAATTTATAAAATATAACCTTCTAATAAAAAATCTACATTTTTTTAAGATCAATGTCCTTCTTGTCTTATGCCAAATAAAATGTTGAAAAAACTATTGATATGTATATTATCTGGCTACTATGATTATTGCATACATCTCAAAAAATGAAGTTAATATTGACATTTATCTTTCAACATATTCTAAAATTATAATTATCTTGTTATTTAGATCATATATCACTTGATGCATTCTTGGAAGGTGAATAGCCAAACAAATAATACTTGACATTTCTTCATAGATTCATATGCCAAAAAGTTTTTAAATAGCCTTCAGAGCTCTAATATATTTTATATTCAAATATTATTTGATCTTATTTTATTAATTTTTAAATTATATTATAATACAATCATAGCTCTTATAGATGTATTTGTGGATATACTTAAAAATATAAATAGATGCACATACTTCAACATTAATATAAAAATTATACTTCTAAGATAGTTTTGGATAAAATAGAATATCATCTTTATTCTTCTACAACCATTTGTCAAACTTCAAATATTCTTTTATTATTTCTTTGTTGATATTGAGGATATCTATGAGTCATCAAATTGACTCACTAGTTGTTTTAGGATAAAAAGATTCTTTTAGAGTGATTAAAACCATAATATATGGTGAATAGTATAGAAATTTTTAGAAAAATAGAAAATTAGAGTATTAGTTGTAGAATTGGAGTCTTAATAAGTCTTGGAAATAATTATCTTAGTTGATTTAGTATTTTTTTTATTTATTATTAAATATTGAGAGATATTTACTAAGATCAATATTTATATTGGCCTTCTATCTACACATATTTTTTTTATAAAAAAAATATAAATGTTAGTAAGTAGTTAGAAGAAGCATGAAAAAGAACCTCATGTCTTTTTAATTAGTCATATAGAAAGTAGAATTTATAGTAGATTTAAATTGATTTTATTACTATAAATAATTATCAAAGTAAGAAAGTATAGCTTAAAATTTATTTTAATATTACAAAAATATTATATGAACTTTAAGAATTTATTTATAATTTTTTAGGAATTTTTAGAGCAATATCTAAGACTTTGGTAAAAATAAGTTTTACTACTTTGGGAGCCATTATGAAGAAATTGAGCAAGTTTTGAAGGCATCCAAAGATTTTAAAGCTAATTCGGTGTTTTTAAACACCACAGTGAAGTCAAAAATTCAAAATTATTGGTTTTATTAGTAGAAAATAGGAGGACCAACAGCCAGTATAGTCCTTGTAAGATGGGAGATGCACAAGTCCTATATTTGCTTCTTTTGTTCTTGTTCTTACTATTTCCACTTACAAAAATAATTATAAGCAACTCTTAATTGACACCATCTTATAATTGGCTTAAGAAGTAAATTTTACACTCACATTTTGGTATATTTGCCATGAGATGGTGCTTCTAATGGTGTGTGTGAATGTGAAGTTGCTTGTTGTGATTGATCTTCCTTGGTTTTGTTGATTAAGTGATTCAAATAGGTCTACATCATTGATAAGTATTTTAAATCTCTTTCTTATTTGTAAAAAATAAAGAATTTCAAATTTTCACTTTATAAGATAGTCAAGCATTTCAATATTGAATTGAATGTGGATTGTTCTTGGATTTTTATCAATCAGTTTTTATATGTTTCATCTTTTGAGTTGAAACTTTTCGACATTGTGTATTTTGATGTTAGCTTTTCAAAAAACTATCAAAAATTCAAATTTGAATTGATTTGAAATTTTAGTGAATTTTAAATCAAGAAGAGATTCACTACCTTGGCAGTTTTATATACCTTTTGTTTAGAAAGGCATTTCTTAGTGCCTAGTGATTATTTTACTGTAGAAATTTTTGAAAATAAGTATCTTGAAGTCAAATTAGAGTGGTGAAAAATTCAATACTATTGAAACAAAATTGAACTTTTGGCGATTTTTGGTATAGAGAGAGGTTGGTGCCATGAGCGGAATACAATTGAGATCAATGATTTCTATCTCTTCTATCATTTATATTTTGGATTTTATATTCTATTTTTTAAAAAAAATTTAAAAATATTCTTCTTAATTATATTAAATTATAATAAAAAATAAAATAATATATATAAATAAAGAAAGTAATAAAATAAAATAATAAAAAATTAATATAAAATTAATAATTATAAATAGAAATAAAAATAATAATATTAAAATAAAATAATTATCTTATTAATTAATAAAAACTAAACTTAAATAATAGTTTTAATTTACTTTTAACTTTATTTTTTACTTTTATTTTCATTGATTGATTTTTTATGTAATATTATTATTTCTAACCTTAAGTAATATTTGATTAGTTTATTGTTAGTGTTAGCATAACTTGGTGGTTTTCTTAAGTTGGTTATTAGTTCCAAAAGCATAAGAGGTGGAGTTCGTCTTTAAGATTTCATCACTTCCCCTCCTTACAATTATTCCAATTAAAGAACCTTTTTTAGTGGTAGGGAGATTTAATCGCTTCTTCCACCTCTCGTATCATTTCTTTTTATCTTTGTAATTTTTTAATTGAAGGCTATTTTTTTTAGTCATAGAGAGATTTAATCACTCTTTCTATCCCTTCTATTCTATCTATTTATAAAAGTAATATAGAAATAGCTTAAAAAGAATTCAAAAGAATTCTTCATCAACAAAATCTATCTTCATCTATATTAAATTTATAACTTGTTGGCAAGAAAAAAAAACAAAAGTTCAAACAAGTAGATACTAAAGAATTGGATAAAAAATCTCCTCCTCTAATGTCAAAAGATATTTTTATTTTAAACCCATTTGAATTAAATCTAGACCAAAGAGAAAGAGAAAAATGAATAGATTCTAATTCTTTTTACTTGGTTGTAGATATATATTGAGAGAGAGAAGGATCACTACTTCTTTTTCTTCTATTAGAATGTGAGAAAGAAACTACACCTATTCCTATATCCATTAATCCCTTGGTTCAATCAAGGGATTTGCCAATTGTAATTCCTAAGGATTTATAAGTAGTCTCTATATCCCACAACCTCTTTATATTTAAAGGAACTAGGGATAATGATCCATTGGCACATGTAGAGAGATTCATCGAACTTTTTATGACATGTTTAAGAACCAAATCAGGTTATTATCTTGTATAGTTTTCAAGTACCTTGAAAGATAGAGCTTTCAAATGATATAGAAACCACTTCTTTCAAACCTTTAAGAATTGAGATATACTCATGAGGGTATTGTCATGATATAATACAACTATATAGTGAAATTATAATCAAAATTGAATTTCTAATTAATATCTAATTATCTTGGTTGAATAATAATTCAAGGTAACTAAAAATGACTTTTATAAAAGCCTCTTAGGTTATTTTTTATCTTAATAGTTAGTAGATTGAAGATTAGTTAGTAATTTTTCCTTCTAGGATGTAGAGACTCTTTTGTTACCTTAAAAAGACCATAAATTGATAAAATTAAGTTAAAAAAGATAAATAATTAATATAATTCATACTAGAATTAAGTTGAAGGTAGGATTGGGCTAAAAAATCCTTAGGATAGGTTAGATTGATACCCAAAGGTGGACCATTTGTGAGACACGATCAAAATCAAGCCTCTAGCCACTAAAACAACTACTTAGGGCAAAATAGGGTTTCATCTGAAGATTAAGATTTGAGAGCTAGTTTAGAACTTGTTTCAAAAATGTAATATTGATTTTGATAGGATTTGTTGGAACTTAATAATTATTATTGAAAGTCAAGGTTTGTATTGGTAACTTGGGATTTATGCAATAAAATTAGAGCTAGGATTCTTGGCTAATTTGTAAAATTGGTATCACATCTATAGTTAAAATTTTGATAATACTTGATTAATTAGGTTTTCTAAGTGTATGTAAAATTTTATGATAATCCAATGGTGCAATTGAAAGATATCTAGGTTTTGGTATAAAAACATATCAAAAGTTGGCAGTTTGGGATTGGATAGGGTTTCTATGATATCTAGAGATCTACTTTTTGGATCAAGGTAAACTTTTGCATGATATTAGAGGACTTTAAGATCAAGCTATACACCAATTTTGAGTTGAAGTTAATAGTTGGAAAAAAAAAATCAGTGCTAGAACTTCTACATCACCTTTCAAGTTAGCAGCAAAGTAACATCAGTGCAATTTTTTGAAGTTTTCTTACAATTTATAAGTTGGATTGGCTTAAAATTTCTTGAACATATAGACAACTTATATTGCCAATTGTATGTAAAATTTCACATCAAGTGGATGGTCAAATTAGAAGTTATAACTTGTCAAAGTTCACTGATAAGGATTAGGGCTTACAAGAAAAATCTAAATTACTTTAATATGAAAGTAACAAGATAATTGGGGTGTATGTATGATTGAAACTACTAAAAAGAGTGTTTTTTAGCACTTTTGAATTAAAATTTGGATTATATTCTTCTCGTATGGATGAAATCTATTAGAGTTTCTTAGATACTTGTAAAACATAACTTCACCTATTAGAGCTAGATGCCTAGTGCATTTTCTAACAAGACAACATGTAATATGATAGCATTCCTAAAAAAATTCAGATTAGAAGTAGGAAAAAGTAATGCTCTCATAGTTCTTTTTTCTTTGAGATAAGAAAAATGAGAAGAAATCATCAAATATATTTAGCGATTTGAACTGGTACCAAATTTGGTAAAATTACCATCAAAATTAATAAAGGCAGCAATTATATGTCCTACGTTATATGAATCAAGGTATAGTAAATTCCAATTCCAAATTCTAAACTCAAAAAATACTATCAAAGGCTTTAGAAATCAACAACAATAACAATAACAATAACAACAACAACAAATACACCACCTTTGTAGAAAAAACCATCCACTAAGGAATTATTGGATAGAAAATAGAGTAGTATATAAAAATTATAGGAAAAACCATCCTATGGATGTATGTAAATAACTTTACAAGATATTTCCCTTAAAATTTCCATAAAAAATTATCAATAATAAGTTCTAGATTATTTTAAGGAAGTAAGAATTCTAAATTTAGATAATATTTTAAGGCCTTCTACTTTATTTTATAATTATAATAATAATCTTTAGATCCAATATCCTTCTTCAAGTTTAAACATACAAAGAAGATTTATTCCATTAAGCATTGGCCAACTTCATCATGGCCAATGAAGCGAAGGACAAAATTCAGAAGATGTAAGAGGTATTTGCAAATATCAACTAAGAAAAAAGGTTTTCAATCTATTCAAGACCAATTGTCATGTTCTCACACACACTACATTTTCTCTGAGGAAGTTTCTAATAAGACTAAAGGGCTTCCTAATATGCTAACATTGGCAATTATGATAAAGTCTAAATATACTAATCTTCCTCCTTTGACTTCAATAGAAAATAAAAATAGTCTAAAAGATTCTCTTTACTTCTTTGATTTAAACAAAGCCACACAAGAAGTAATAGATATTGTGAGGAAATTAAGACAAGTGCTCTATGATTTAGAATCTACTACCACTCCAAAAAATAAGATAATAAAGGAAAAAATTCTTATTGAAGAATTTCTTTTTATAAAAGAGTGAAAAGGTCTTATGGTCCCAAAATCAAAATATGGTATTCCAATGTCCTTAAAAAAAAGATGATTAAAGGGAGTCTTATGATTTGTGAGAAGACTTGAAAAAAATCAAGGTAAATATAATCATTATTTAATTATTATAAGTATCTCCAAAAATGAGAAGAGTTTTTAAAATAAGCATGTCTATTAAAAGATATCAAAGATCTAAGAAAAAAATCCAAGTCCATATAAGAATAATTCATGAGGCACAAGAAGTCAAAGCAATTGAATTAGAGGTCTTAACAATTAACAAGAGCATTCTCCATACAATCATAAATAAAGATAGTAGATTAAATATAATACCCATACAAACAATGGAGAAATTAGGCCTTAGTATAACTAGTCCTTTTTTCTATATAATTAATATGGCTAATCAAAGCCAAGACACCCTTCTAGTCTAGATTAATGGCTGTAGGGTGATAATAGGTGGTAAAGAATATTCTTTCACTTTTCATGTGATTCACATACATCCTAGCAAAAATTCATATCTATTGCTTCTAGATAGACCATGATTAAAGACAACAAGTGCCAAAATTTATTGGGGTGGTAAAAAGTTCCATATCATTTATGGTCAATCAAAAAACCTTACAAAAATCCTCATTCAATTTTAAAAAAAAAGTGAAAGTTGTTAATTTAGGAAAAAAAGAATTGATTCACTCTAGTATAGTCCAAACTACTCTATTAAGTTGCATGAGTCCAAGACTATATAATTGAGAGGATGATAGAAAATTCATCTAGTGCTTGACAAGTCATCTTATATCTAGTATAAATGAAGTGATGCATGTTAATTTCATCAATAGTTTTGCTACTTGGCAAAACAATGAAGTGAATATTAATTTAGTTACATTGATAGATAACATCAAATTGAAAAATGTTGTTAGGATGAACTTTGACATTATTAAAGTTCATGAATTAAACGACTTAATAAAAGAAGATAATCTTATTCTATTTGTTATAATTTAAACAAATTCCTAGTGGTCTTACAATTAAAAATGACATGGTTATCTATCCACCACTACTAAATGATTGGTATAGAAAATCTATTGAAAAATCTCATATGTACAACCTTGATTATAAAGTGATGGATGTAACTTTGAAAAATTAGGATTCAAAACTCATTAAGGTAGAATTCCAATTAATTGAGGCTATATCAAGAAGAAAAAAAATTACTTTTGACAAACAATATAAGATTAGAATCTTTAGATCTAGCATATTGGTCCTTTTATAATATACTAGGAGACTAGATTTTTCAGGCAAATTTGATGCCATATGGTTGAGACCATATGTAATTAAAGAAGTCTTTCCAAACAATTCAGTTTGATTACAAATTCTCAACAAAGAAGTTTTTCTTACTAGAACTTCAAGAAATAGATGTAAAGAATATAGAATGTGATTTTTATCATATATGTAATCAAATGGCTCATCATTAAAATCACTCTTATTCAATTCTTTAAGTGGTAAATCATCAAAATTAGATGGAATTTAAGTAACTAAAAATCTAGAATTTAAGACAAATAATTGATATATTTATTCATCTTATCTTTTATTCAATTTAGTTCTTAAAAATAAATAAATAAATAAATAAATAATTTGACATATTCTAAATAAATGAAAGAAATACTTGATTAAAATTTTTGAGAATAATATTAAAAAAAATAAAAATATGGTAGATGTTAGGAAGTAATGGTTAAGTCTAGTTTAAACATCTAAAGGTTATAAAATTGGTGGTCAAGTGAAGAATTGTTAATGAAGTGTCCTAGGTTCAAATCTCATTGGAAAAAATATCCTACTCTAATGATCTAGTATTAGTGCAAGAAAGACCAACAATAAACAACCAAAGCATATATAAGCCTTGTAAGGTTGATGTCATGCTCTTCTCAAGTTGGAAAAGATTCTAGAATATTAATTTTTAAATATTTTTAGTATATTTTTGACTTTAAAAGTCTTAGTTAGAATAGATTTCAAGTTCCTTGTTTTTCTTAAAAAGTGAGCTAGATTGATTCAACTTAGTAGAAATATTCAATAGAAATAGCTCATTCATTTTGATCATAAAAAAATTGACAGCTTTTACAACCATGTTATTTTTTAAGTAGCAGATTTTACACAATCAATTCTAAGTTTTTTTCTTTTGCAAGTCGTCCTAGATGGTTGCCATGTAAGAATCATCAAATTGAGTCACTAGTTGTTTTATAATAAAAAGATTCTTTAAGAATGCTTAAAATCACAATATATAGTGAATAGTATAGAAATCTTTAGACAAATAGAAAATTAGAGTGTTAGTTGTAGAATTGAAATCTCAGTAAGTCTTGGAGCCAATTATTTTAGTTGATTTAGTAATTTTTACTTATTATTGAATATTGAGAGATATTTATTAAGATCAATATTTATATTGGAATTTTATTTATACATATTACTTATAAAAAAAACTATAAATATTAGTTAGTAATTTGAAGAAGCATGAGAAAGAACCTCATGTCTTTTTAATTAAATATACATAAAGTAGGATTTATAATAGATTTAAATTGATTTTATTACTATAAAAAATTATCAAGATAAGAAAAATAAGCTTAAAATTTATTTTAATATTATAAAAATATTACATGAACTTTTGAAGATTATTTGGAATTTATGTAGAATTTTTTAAAAAATTTTAGAGAAATTTTTAAGACTTTGGTAAAAATGAGTTTTATCACTTCGAGAGCCATTATGAAGAAATGGAGTAAGATTTAAAGGCCTTAAAAGTTTCCTAAGCTAATTGGATATTTTTAAATACTATGATAAAATTAAAAAATAAAAATTATTGATTTTATTAGTAAAAAATAGAAAGATCAATAACTAGTATAGTCTTTATAAGAAAGGAGGTGCACAAGTCATATATAGGTTGTAGCACCTTGAAGGTAGTTAAGAAGATAAGACTAAGGCTTCATGGTCTCTCTTAAGAATCCATATATACTACTTGTGAACCTTGGTGAGGCTCGAACTCCTGATCTCTTAAGTAAGTTATCCTTGAGGTAAAAATTATTTATTTAACTTTTTATTTATTTACTTATTATATTTCAAACCTTTATAACTTATTCATAGTAACTCGGATTTACATTTATTTTATACCATTAGAAATATTAAAAAATTAAATTTCTAAAACTATAGTTTTTACTTTTATTTTTTACTTTTTATCAGATAAAAACTCAATGAACAAATTATGACTAGTTTTGTGGTATAAAATTGCTTGATTGCACTTGTTTCACTTTTTTTTGTGTTTTTCTTCTTTTGTTCTTATCCTTGCTACTTCCACTTATACCACTACTTATAAGCAATTCTTAATTGAGGCCATCTTGTAATTGGATTAAAGAGTGAATTTTACATTCATAATATCCATTGATATCCATTTTTTTTTCTTTCACAAACACGTTTAGATACCTCTTTGTATAACAACTATCTTATATGCAAGACGCTTGAGGATTTTACATTCCACATTGATCATATACAATGTATTGCAGAATGACCTCAAATAATTTTTAGTTATTATCTTTATCTCGAAATTCTACAAAAACCATACAATCTACCTCTTTAGTGTTGTAATATGTGAAGACTTGCTTGAGAATGCTCCGAGCACCTAGCTGTGGAAGATAGAATAGAAATTGCAACAACAAAATTCTAATTCTAATAGAACACTAATTAAACTCTAATTATACCATAAAAATACTAAACAAGCTTTAATCAAATTAAAAGAAACCTCAAAGGAATTACAAAAAAATAATAAGAAATCTCAAAGAAATATTAGAATGATCACAAATATATTTTAAATAAATCTCAATCCAATCTTAATTTAATCCTAGTTAAAATCCTATTAGACTTCAATCAAACTTAAGGCCAAAAAATAACTAAATATTAAACCTTAAACAAATCCTAAATAAATCTTAATCCCTAAATCAACTCCTAATCAAATCCTAATCTTAAATCAAATTCTAACCAAATCCTAAATCCTAAATAAAAACCTAACCAAACCCTGAATTCTAAATCAAATCCTAATCAAATCCTACTCCTAAATCAAATCCTAACCAAATCCTAATCCTAAATCAAATCCTAAATTCTAAACCAAATCCTAAATCCTAAACCAAATCCTAACCAAATCCTAAACCCTAAATCAAATCCTAATCAAATCCTAAATTCTAAACCAAATCCTAACTAATCTCAAGTAATTCCTACAATAGATTTAAACCTCAATAACTTATGAACGAACTGTTAATTTTAACTTAAAATTTTCATACTTCTAAATAATTAAGTTGAAAACAAGTAAAAAAAAATTTAAAAAGATAGGAATTACCAAATAGACGATAACCTCAAAAACATATTCAGGTATTGACTGGCCTCCTTCTCTGACCTTGATGCCAATATCCTAGAGCCAATATCTCTCTTTTTCACTATTCGATTGATTTCAAAATTCTTATACACGTAGGAAAACAAGTCTAATATCTTCACACATAAATTTCACTCCAATCCAATTAGTATATTACAAGAAATTTTAAAAACCCTCACTTGATCTAAACTTCTACTTTCTAAGACCTTGACCTACTTAAACCTCAATAACCATCAATTCAACAATTAGATCAAGCTAAAATTCACAATTCATATTAAGCACAAGTATGAATATTATTCTATAAAATTTCACCCATAGATCTATTGCAAAACTCTCAAATTATCCAAAACGTCAATCCTATTTTATTTCACAAAAACCCAAGTCATCCAAAACAAACTTGACTTTGTAAAGTCCTTGCAAAGTCATTACAAATCCAAATCAGACAAAATCAATGCTCATAAAAACCTTATTTAGTCTACTATCAAGTTTTCTACTTTGATCTGCAAAAGAACTCTAGAATCCTTATTGAGGCTTGGTTTTGTGCCTCGGGGTCTGATTTCGACCCTAGTTCATAACCAGCCGTCTTTGAGCATTAATATCTAGTTTTTCTAAGTGATTTTTGCTAGAATTTACTCTTAACTTCCTCTCAAAGTTTCCTATATCATTTATTTTTCCAATCTATTTTGTTTTGCCTTCTTTATGGCCCTGCAAAGTAAGTAGAAGTCACTTTTTTAAAAAGGCAGCATTAATACTAAAAGTTTTAATAGCTCCCTATCTTTTATCCATATTTTTTTACTTTATCTTTTAACTTGGCTCTTCTATAATAAGATCTATATTATCATCTTGGACCATATAGTCCTACTACAACATGATATTAGTATATCTAATCTTTCTTTTTTTATCCAAAAGAATTAAAATATACATATGAGGTAGATATTTGTTTTGAAACTCAATAGTATAAACATGTGCAACAACATGACCAAAAAGACAACTTTCTTCTTTATATCTTCTGTAATTATATATTTCTTGAGCTCAAATAGACAAAGAACTAAATTTGGCTAGTCACTTATTCTATCTTTGAAGTATTTCATTTTTGATTTTGGACCATCTTGGATTTATTATCATTGTCATAAAAATGTTATGATGCTGATAAAACCTTGTAATTTCTATAGAATCTTAAAGTATTTATAGTATATATTTTTTACTTTTAATGTAATGATGGAAGTAAGATCTTTTATTTTAAATTATTTAATTCATATTATCCTTCTTCAAGCCCAATACTTTGATGAGTTACAATAGCATCTACCAATCTTTAGTACAAATTAGCACATAGATTTCTTTAATTGTAACATAAATATGACAAACATGATTGCTCAATTATTACCTATCTATCAACCATAAATTCTTATAATAGCTTTTTTTAATACAAAATTATAGAATACTTGGTAGGCCTTAAAAAAAGTCAATAAAAAAAATAATCCATTTGTATAAGATTGTTGCATCTCCAATTCTATTGTCCAATGTCTTATTTTTCTTTAATAATATCCATCACTACATTTTATGCCTTTAGATTAGGATGCCATTTAAAGGTTCTATATGGAAAAAAGAGAACATAATAAAGGAACAAATAAGTAAGATGAGCCTCATAAATCCTTTTTAATAGTCTATTATTGTATAGAAAAATAATAATATTATAATATATATTATGCTCCAATCTATTTTTAGATAATATAATAGCAATTTCTTCAAAAATAGTCAAAAGAAAATATTGGCGTCTATTACTTTCATTCATGAAGTGCAAAGAATGAGCAAGATTTACTTCCACTACTCTTTTATTCTATGCTCAAGATAGTATTTGATGTGTTTGTTTATATAATCTAATAAACAGATTATTCTCCTTCAAAACTTTTCTAATTTTCTACATAGTTTTGGATCAATAAACCATGATTATATCACTATTAATTTTAGAAATTATAATTAATAAAATTAAAATATTATTAAAAGATATATAAAAAAATAACTTATAAAAATAAGTATAAATAAGAATAAAAATAAAAAAAGAAAAATAATTAGCCACCTATGTGTAGAAAATACAAGGTGATTAAAACCACTTTAAGAAGTTAAAACCACTTTTGATAGTTATGATAGTTAGAAACAAATTAATCTTACTATATTTTAAATACTATTGATAGAGTTATGAAAAACAAGTATAGAGATAGTTTCTATATAAGAAAAAAAAATTCTTCAATTATTCAAAAATTCATAAGGAAATTAAATTCAAATATAGAATCAAAATAATTTTCAATATAGTTTTTTAATTTACTTATATCATTACAATAAAAAAAACCAATATGACATTAATTTTTAGGCATATTAAATTTAGATTATCTAAGTTTAAGGATAAAAAGAATCCAAACATTTACATCAAGGAATTTAATAATATTTTTTAAGCTAATAGGGAAACAATAGATGAAGTCAAATTAAGACTTTTTTTAGTATCACTTAAGAAAATAGCACTTGAGTAGTATGCTTAATATCCTATAAGATATTTTACTTCTTAAAAAGATCTTAGAAATACATTTATTAATTGTTTCAAAAAAAAGAAGAGTGAATGAGAAGTCATTGATGGTCTTTCAAATCTCAAATAAAAGAAATGTGAAGATATAAAAGAATTCTTTAAAAAAATAATAGAAGCAGCTAATAAACTTATTTCTCAACCTTATGACCTATTTAAAAAATATTATTCTTAAATGAATCAAAAAGAGAAGTAAGCAAATATATAACTCTATTATCAATAGATACATTTAAAGAAGTTCTACAATGAGCAAGAAAAGTTGAATTAAATATATATAGGAAAAAAAAATCTTATGAATAAAATATGAAGATTCAAGTGAAGGTTTGGATAAAGAAGAAAGAAAGAAAGAAAAAAAAAAAAAAAAAAAAAAAAAAAAAAAAAAAAAAAAAACTACTAAAGAAAATTTAAGGAAATTAAAAGAAGAAATGGTTTAATTAAGTATTGGATTAAAGAAATTTAAACTAGGTATTTTTTATAAAAATTGAAATAATAAAGGATCTTTTCCTTCTAAATGTTATAAAATTTTACACAAATTATAATATTCATATATACCAAACTAATAATTGTACTTACAATCAACAATATAAGAATAGAAATTTAGTGATTCATCAAGTAAAACAATAATTAAATAATATGAAAGAAAAAAAATCTATGAAAAGAAATTTATCCATAAATTTAGATAGATGTTAGGAACCTTCAAATCAACTATATTATAAGACAAAAGATGCTATGAGGAATAACACTTAAAGAGGAAAAGAAAGATATTCTTATAGAGAAGGATATAGATTCAACTATTATAAGGATAAGATACAACAAAGATATGAAAGAAATAGGAATGTAAATCCATCAAGAAAGGATTATATAAATTAAGCACAAGGGAGTAATATTAAATGTTATTATTGCCATCAAAATGAATATATAAAAGTAGATTGTCTACTATGGTTTAAACATCAAAAAGAAGCTAGAGAGGCACAAACAAAAGAACAATTGGTTTTAGCTACAAATATAATAATTCTAGAAGTTTATATAATGACTTGAGCTCAAAGAGACAAAAAAGAAATTAAAAATGACATAATAAGTGGTAGTCATGAAGATAAGAAAGACAAAAGTAAAGAACAACTTGAATTTATAAATTAAAATAAATTGCAAAAAAAAGTATATCAAGAATGGGCCAATAAAAAAATAGACGAAGATATATCTAAGAAAATATAAAAATTATAAAATAAATTTGAAAAAATTTCAATATTGGAAGAAGATTCACCTAAAGATGTTAAAAATAAATTAGCAAGTAAAAATATTAAAGAAAGAAGAATATTAAAAGAAGGAAAATTAAAAAAATAATTGAAGATGTATTTCAATAAAAAAAAAGTAAATATATCTATAGGAAAATTATTGGAATTAGCTCCATATTGAAAAAAAAAGGTTATAGAAGCATTTGTTTCTAAAAGTAATCTTGAATCTAGTATATCAAAAGCTTATGTTGTAAGTCAAGATTATGATACAAAAATACCTATAATTACTATTAAAATTAAATATCAAATTATACAAGATTTATTATTAGATGGAAGTTTAGAAGTAAATATTATCTTACAAGAAATATGTAAAAAAATTAGAATATAATAAGATTAAATCAGCACCTTTTACAATAAAAATGGCTAATCAATAAAAAATAAATTTAATGGGTACTATCAAAGATTTATATATACAAGTAAGAAAATTTACTTATAATATTACAATATCAATTTTGAAAATGGAGAAGAAAATTCAAAGTTATTCTATGTTATTAGGTCGATCATGGCTCAAATAAGCAATGTCTAAATAAGGTTGGACTAAGAATACTTTAACCATTTTTTTAAAAATAAAAGAAAATATATGTAGTAAAAAATGTCCAAAACTTTCATCATTATAATGTCTTATACATTTGAAATGTTATGATTGAGAAAGAAGTTTGATTAATAAAGAAAAAAAAATTATTTATTAAGCTATATCTTCTTTATATCTTATAGTTGACATTGAATTATCTAGATTTAAGAAAAATATTCAATTATAATTGTAATCTAGTAGAAATAACATCACAAAATAAAAAAAAGTTAAAAAAAAATAAAGAAAAAATTTCATAAATCAATTGAAATAGTAGAGGAATTGATATAAAATTTTAATCATTTTTATAAATCAAGGACATTAGCTAGAAAATTAGATACAATCCTAGCTACAATGGTTGTTAAAGAAAAATCCATCATAAGTTAGACAATCAACAAAAAAGACCAAATAGATGAAGTAAATCTAGGAACTAAAGTTCAATAAAAAATAATAAAATTAAAAAAACAAAATAATAAAGGCTATAAGGAAGAATTGATAATAACATTAAAAAAATACAAGAATAATTTTACATAGAATTATGAAGATTTAAAGGAAGTACCTACTTATATTTTTAATTAAACTTGAACTAAATGCTTGACCAATTTGAACTTGAACTAAATGCTTGAACTAAATACTTGACCAAATTGAACTTGAACTAAATGCTTGACTAATTAAATAAGCAAGTTATCAAATGAATTCAATTTATGCTATTAAATAAAAAATAAAATTGATAAATTACTTAAAATAGGATTAATTTATCTTATTGATCAAACATAATAGTAATTTTTGCTAAAAAAATTTAAAAGCTTTGGATTTATATTAATTATAGAAAACTTAATAGAGTTATTTTAGCATATTTTTTTTTATTCTTTTTTACTGATTTAGTACTTGAAACAATGGTTGGACATAAATTTTATTATTTATTAGATAGATTTAGTGGTTATAATAAAATATTAATGACTATAAAAGATTAACTTAAAACTTATTTTATTACAAAATAGAGACCATTTGCTTATCAAGTAATATCTTTTGGTTTAAAAAATGCACCTACTATATTTCAAAGAATAATCATGCATGCCTTTTCAAAATATTTGAATGATTTCATGCAAGTTTTTTTTTTGATGATTTTAGCATGTATGGAATTCAAATCAAATATTTGGATTATTTTCAAATATACCTTCAAAAATATTAAGAATATAGAATTAGCTTTAATCTAAAAAAAATACATCTTTGTAATTACTTTAGATACATTACTAGGTTATATTGTTTGTAATGAAGGGCTATTAGTGGATCCAATCAAAATACAAGCTATTCCTACTTTATTACCACTAAAGAAACTTAAAAGAATGTAAGAATTTATGAGTTTTATCAGTTATCACTAAAGATTTGTACATAATTTTTTTAATATATCTCAATTATTGAATTTTTTTATAAAATCTAGTATAAAGTATGTATTGATCACAAAATATCAACAAGCTTTTAAAGTTCTAAAAAAAAATTAACAACTATTCCAATTTTAATCACATCATATTGAGATAAAATTTTCCATATATATTGTGATGCTTTGAATGAAGCTATTGGTTGTATTTTGGTCCAAAACATTACCAAAAAATTAGACTAATTAATTTATTATATAAATCAATTATTTAATAAAGCAAAAAAATTACAATACCAAAAAAGAGAAGCATTGGCAATGGTTCATTTAGTTCAAAATTTTTATCATTATTTGCTAGCAAATTATTTTATATTTTATATCAATTATCAATCAGTATTATATTTAATCAATAGAGCAAGAGTTTCAAGGTGAGTAATAAGATAGATGTTAGTATTAAAAAAATATGATTTTATAATTATATACAAACCAAGATGTCAACATGTGATGGAAAATCATTTATCTAAAATAATCATTGATGAAGCATCCACAACTATAGTAGATACTTTTTTAGATACAAATTTATTTATGGTTCAAATTAATTTGGAAAAAGAATAGCATCCATTACCTTTCATAGATTAAAGAACACGTTTTATTGACTTTTTGAAGAATATTACAAGTGAAATTGATTATATAACCAAGTGGATGGAAGTAAGAGCAATAAAAGATAATATAGTGAAATTAACAAAAAATTTCTTATATAAAAAAATGATAACATGTTATGATTATCCTATTGAATTAATTAGTGATCAAGGAGTAAATTTCATTAGAAAAATAATTCAATTATTAACAATAAAATTTATGATTCAACATCAAAAGTCCACGATTTATTATCTTCAAGAAAATGAGCAATTTGAATCAATTAATAAAGTTTTAAAGCTGTGTCAACTAAAATAGTGAATACAAATCAAATGGATTGAAATACTAAATTTTATTTGATACTCTAGGTATATTTTACTATATATGAGGTCATAACAAAACATATACCTATTTCTTTAGTTTACACCATAAAATCACTTTTATCTATTCAATATATAAATAGAATTGAAAAAAAAACTTAAATTTTTAATATAAAAATTATAATTACAAATAGACTTTGTGAAGTTCTTGAGATGGATTTACAAAGAGCAAAAGCTGATGAAAATATAGTACAAACTCAATTACAATGGAAGTTTTGATACAAGGATTTCTTTTTTGAAGTAGTAAAGATAGTAACTAAGTTATTCAATAAGTTTCAAAAGAAAAACTACACTTTTTTAATCAACATGTATGCTGGAAATATTTACAATAAAAAAGTCAAAATAATCTTAATATTTAACAAATATAATTAAAATCAATTGGTTTTATAATTGAAAACAATCTCAAAAAGGAAAATAAAAAAATTTCAATATAGATGGATGGAATCTTATTTGGTTAATTTAATATATTTTTATTAGAAAAATAGATTTAATGTTACTTGAAAATATCACTATTAGAGTTAGCATAAATAAAATCAAACCATATCATGAAACAAAAAATGAATATTTTCAATAGAAATTACCAATGATTAATATGTTAAATTTGAAAAATAAGCTAAATATTATCTCTTTCTAAATTATCAAATTTTTACTTGCAAAACTTGCCAAAAGAATTCAATATTTTTATGACCTCAATACAAATATAAAAAAACTCAAAATTATTGATTATATTTTTCTATCAAAAAAATTAATCATAAAGTGCAAAAAATTAAGTATTAAATTACTTCATCACGATTTTAAAATAATAATGATAATAAGAAATATATATACTAACGTGAGTAAAAAATTAATGGTTATAACTAAAAAAATTATAACTATTATAACCACAATAATCATAATAATTATAATTACATTTATTATAACTAAAATAATTATAGCTATTATAACCATAATAATTATAATAATTATAACTACATTGGTTATAACTAAAACAATTATAATTAAAATAATTGGAATTGGATTAACTACTTTATAGTTACAAATACAAACTATCCATATATACACAACCATTATAATTTATTTTTTTATACAAACTCTTATATTTTTGTTTTTTTGTTATCATGACAATGGCTGAAAGTAGAAGCAAACAGATTTGTGATTGAAAGAAGCTTTTGGAATTTGAATTTGGTACTACAAAACAATACTAATGGATGGATGAATAAAAAGAATTATTGAATAGAATGGAATTGAAAAGTTTTATGTAAGAAGTAAATTGGAGGAAGAAGGTTTAAACAAGTGTGGTGTAAGATGCTTTACTAAAGTTACGAGAAGTTTATAATAGTAGTATCATAGCAATAAAAAATTATAGTTTTTTTTTTTTACTTGCCATAGTGCTTTATATAAAATAAAATTTTGATTTCAAAGATCGTACAATAGTTTAATACATATAAAACATAAAATTATATTCTATCTTTCAATTAAAAAAGAAAATTATAAAACTTCAATTCTTAATATTTCTATTTATAAATCTAAAGGTGCAAGATATGTTATTTGATTCTTAAGTATTATATTATATTTGTTTTTAAAAACTAACAATGTATCCATAACTCTCTTTGAACATATGTAAAGTGCATAGAATAGTGAATAAGTAAACTAGTCCATGATCTTGAAAGACAATTTGAAGATAGAATTGCAAAGAATTTGAACAAAACAAAAGAAAACAAACCAAAAGATTACATAGACAGTGGCTTTTATCCATTTTAGCTTATTGATTGCTAAGATTCAAAGGATCAAGATGAATAAAGAGTTAAAAAAATAAATCTCAAAAACAAATAAATTAAAAAGAATAGGAAAAAATTAAAATTATCTATCCCTATTATTGATGATATTATTATAAAAAAATACTTAGTAGTAAAAGATGAAAAAATAGATAGAAGAAAAGGTGAAGAATAATTTTTAAATGCCACATCTACATACAAATAAGTTTTGACTATAGATGCAAAAAAAAAAAAAAAAAAAATCTACATACACAAAAAAAAAAAAAAAAAAAAAATCATAAAAAAAGGCATCTGATGCCTATATTAATAAATTCAAAAAAAGAAGCAAATAAGATTGAAGAAAGAAAAATTGAAGGCTATAATAGAAAGGATGTTAAAATATTTTGTAAAGAGAAAGAACAATTTGATGACAAATTGAGTAATTTGGATCATAAAATAGATATTTTTACATTAATACGATCAATGAAAAGAGAAAAAAAGTTGATGACATTTATAGACAATACTTAGTAATTATTAAATAAAAGAATAATTTAAATAAATTATTAATATTTAAAAAATAAAAAAATAAAAAATCAATATAAAATATAGCTTAGAAAGTTTATGAAGTGATGAAGGCTTTACAAGCAATCAAGTTCAATGGTTGTTTGGCTATGTAGATAGTTTAAAAGCAAAAGTATCTATATTAGAGAATACAGAGAAAAAAGAAGAAAGAGCCCATGAGACAAAAAAATTAATTTTAATAGATACAAAAAAAAAAAAAAAAAATGGTTTATTTTTGAAGACCTAAGACATATTGTTCCATACAATGTTTATTATATTAAAGAAAAAATAGTAATTCTAATCTTACACAATGACACTAATAGAAAAGACATCAATTTGGATTACAAAGATTTGACAACATTAGTAAACACAAAAAGAGTATTTGCACATGAAAAAGAATATTTGATGAAAAAAAAATTAAATAAACTATTGACTAGAACTTGTACAAATCATATCCAACAATAATCTATATTTTGATCTTTTAAGGTACCATCTTTGGTGCTAGTAAATGACTCTAGTCAAGGAGTATTAGAAGAGATGAATTAGTTACCAACCAAAGATGCTAATAAAGATGGTATTATTCAATTATCTTCTAATAGACCTAGCCAACTTTGAATCAAAGATTGTGAATAAAAAACAAAAAGAAGTAATACTCTATTACAAGACTTTGACCACTATTGTATTGTAACATGACTATATGATAAAAATATAATCAAAAATAAAATTTAATTAATATCTAATCATCTTTGTTTAATAATAATTCAACATACTTAAACATGGATTTTATATAAGCCTCTTAATTTATCTTCTTATCTTAATAGCTAATAGATTAAAAGTTGGTCAGTATTTTTACCTTCTAGGCTATAGAAATTATTTTCTAACCTTAGAAAGACCATAAATTAATAAAACCAAGTTAGAAGAGGTAAATAATTAGCATGGTTGATACTAGGATTAAGTTGAAGATAGGATTGGGCTACAAAACTCCTAGAACAGGTTTGATTGATACCTAAGGATTGACTATTTGTGAAATAGGATCAAAATCAGACTTCTAGCTATTAAAACAACTACCTAGGATTTCTATGATATTTGAAGATCTACTTATTTAAATAAGGTAAAATTTGGCATGGTAGCAAAGGACTTCAAGATTAAGCTATATATTGATTTTAGTTGAAGAAGGAAAAATCACTACCAAAATATCTACATCAACTTTTAAGTTGGCAACCAAGTAATATTAGTGTAATTTTTGGACTTTTTGTCACAATCTGCAAGTTGAATTGAGCTAAATTTTTTTAATCATATAGAAGATTTATTATAGCATTTATATGAAAATTTTTGTACCAAATGGACAATTAGATTAGGAGTTACAACTCACAAAAGCTCACTAAATAGAATTAGGACTTACAAAAAAGAATCAAAATTACCTAATTATGAAAGTAATAAGGTAATTGGAAATTGTGTATAGTTGAGGTTTCTAAAAAGAGTATTTTTGAATATTTTGTATTAGCTTTAAGTACTTTTGAATTAAAATTTAAATTACATTCTTCTTATATAGGTAAAATCTATTAGGATTTCTTAGATATTTATAAAATACAACTTCATCTTCTACAACTATGTGCCTAGTACATTCCCAAATAAAAAAATATGTATTAAAAAAATAGATTTTAATAAAAAATTATGGCAAAATTATAATTTTAGATTTTGGCCATGCTTCAAAGTAAAACTCTAGCTGAGCTTTAATTAAAAATCTTGGTTAAGTCTTGATTAAATATCTTGACTAAACTTTGATTTAATAATTTGGTCAAGATTTGATTGAAGAATCCACAATGATGCTTGCAACCATCTTCAAGTAATACATGAATAATTCAAAAAAAAAAAAAATGATGTTTTTGTAGCAATAGCAAAACATGAAGAACACAATTTATATTCAATAGGATATATTAAATCATGTGATGACAAATCTACATCCGATTTAGATGACCACCATTTAATATAAATCAATAGATTATAAAAATTATGTTTTGGTTGTTATATATAGATATTTATATCTCAAAATCAAATTTGTAAGGGATAACAATATTATATCTACATTCTTAACACATCTCTTTTCATTTACTCAATCTAGATATTTTCACAACCAAAATAAAGTTACAATTTCTATGCAAGTTTTTAGTAGTAAAATCTAGATTGATTACAAAAATCCACAATAATCCCTTCCTATGTAAGATCCTAACAACAGTCCTTGTTTTAATTACAAAAATCTAAAGGATGTGATGATAGATGATTTTGCAATTGAAAAAATAATACTTTTGACATCAAATACATCATATAGAAATAATTATACACTAATAAATTTCTTCATCAAAAATCATCTCGATATTGAAGATTTTCCACTATCACAAGGATTGATTGGTTTCACTCACTCTTAATTCTTAAATGTATTATCTACTGAATCTATGCAAAAAATAAGCTTGCATCATAATCAATTATAATTGTGACAATGAGTTACTCAATGGAATATTTAGATACAACCTTAAATAGACAATAATTATATATAAGTATTGGAACAATATTTCTTTGATAGAATCTCAAATTATTCAGGTTTTGATAACTCTTGGAATGGATTTAATCGACATGTCTTTGACATTGTAAGAAACATCCATGGTACAAAGATGATAGAAAGTTGAGACAATCTTCCTTCTTATTTATCCAAAGATGGGCACAAGAATGACGACTATAATAGTCACCTATCTATTTCATCTAAGAATGGAAGGAAGGGTAGTAACCATGACGGCCACTCATTCCTTCTATTCAAAGATAAATAGCCAAATAGTAGCCACAATAGCTACTCATCTCTTCTATCTAGAGATAAAAAAGATGGTATTAGCCATAGAGGACTCTTCTTTTTCATCTTTAGATGGCAAGAGGAGTAGCGGCCTCTGCCACAATCTACTTGAGTTTAATTAACTCCTCCTAAGAACATTGGAAGTAGCCCCATTATTACCTCGGATATTTGCTGCCAACGAGAGTGGATTAGGATGCCCATTTAAGAATGGCCATTTTTTATTAAATTCTATCCAACAACTAGAATTTAATTTTATCTTCTAAAATAAATAGAAATTAAAATAATCATTAAATGTTAATCTAAGGCATAAATTTAATCCTTTTTAAAATTAAAAAAAAAGAATTATGGACATATAGAAGATATGACAATATATTCAAAAAAATCAAGCAAATTTCACAACAATTTAAGATATTATAATAGATGTAATAGAAATCTTATGCAAAGTAAAGAATTACTTTTTTTTAAAATTAATGATAAGCAATTTTAGAAGAAAAAAAGAACTTTAAAGCATAAAAAAATATATTACAAAAAAAATTAAAAGCTAAAGATAAAAATAATGAAGATATAGATGTATAAAGACTAGGTTGAAGAAGACAAAAGCAAAGTAAAGTTAATGAAGATATAGATGTATAAAGACTAGGTTGAAGAAGACAAGATAATATTAATAGATGGAATTAATAGATGAAATTGATAGATAAAATGAAAATAGTTTTTAGGATAAATTATCAACTACAACTTTGACAAAACTCTCTTACTCTTGCATCTTGATCTTTGAATAAGTATCTCAAAAGCAAAGGCAAAGAAAGTAGAGATAATAGAGAAATTTTTCCCTGATGACAACATTATATAAATAATAGCAGATTTCTTAGTGATCGGACATAATATTCATCAAATTAATGTAGTTTGTTATAATGAGGATACAAAACATTCATCTTCTCTAAATTATATATATCTTTAAGACTTGTAATTATTTCAGCTTTTCTTTGTGCTCTCTTATATTTCCTATGATATTGTTGAGCAATTGCTTTCCAATTCATTATTAAAATTAGACTATTCATAATTGCAAAAAATTTATTAGATAATTGGAATAAGATTTTAAGTATCAAAATTTTACTTCTATAAAATTCCAATAAAACCTTATTACTCGAGTATTTTAGCAAAATTATATAATACTTGTAAAATAAAAATAAACATGTATAATTTTATTAGTCAAATTATAATTCTATAGTACTTAATAAAAATATATAAAATATCTATAAAAATACATAAATATAGAATTTAAAAGTTCTCATATAAAAGTAAGAAATGAAATTTTTACACTGAAGTTTTTATATAGCAATTTTTATTGTAGTTGATAATATTTCTAAAATTCCAATAAAACTTTGTTATTCAAGATTTTTCTTATAATAAAGATATAATATGAAATATAATATAAAAGATATAATAAATTTAATATAATAAATATACTAAATGATTATTTATTTTTGTGGAAGTTTTGGACTTGCTCCTAATACCTGCTTCATTGCAACTTCTTGGTATAATTTTAGATAATTTCTTATTCCATTGTGTATCAATAATGTCTTTCAAAAATTAAAAAAAATATAGCTTTTGTCATTTTAATCACAATGTCGAGATTTATAAATATATATATATATATATATATATATATATCTCTGCAAAGTTTGTAGTAGCAAAGATGATGTAGCAACAAATATTGATTTTTAATCCTTACTATGAATTGTAATATACTTGAACTTGAAAAAATTATTTTGTTAAAATAAATTAGAATAAAATTTTATTATTATTATTCAACATCACCTCTCTTTATGCAATATATTATGTAATATCACTTCTTTTTTTTCATAACTCGTACCTTGCATTCAATTATACATTCACCTTTAAGTGCATTCAATTGCACAAAAAAAAAAAAAAAAAGTCCTATAAATTTCTTGTGTTGTTGATTGCTATGATAACATAATGTTGTTGATAATAATTAATGTTCTTAATATAATGTCATTTATTATAATATCATTAATGGAAATATGGAAAAAGTTTTATTTTGTTTAAAGCATCATTTAAAGTATGGTGAAATGAGTTGGTAACAAAAAATTTGATCCACAATGTTTACATTAAAGTTTGATTTGAACTAGAACAGTTTTAAAATAAAATTTTGCATGACTTGAGACAATGTTTTTAGCCTTGTCATACATGAGAATGCATGGTTAACAATTACAATAGACAATCTCTATACTTACATTTAACATCCACTTCACTCCAAATATTGCTTACTGGCACATTTTTCTTATCTTGTACTTAAATATAATATCAAAAACAAGTAATCATCCAGCATACTCAACCAATTTCCAACACCATTGAGCTGAAAATAATGTAGCATATAATAGCCTATTTATTAGGTCGTGCTTCATTGCTATTTGTGTTCTCATCAACATAATCAGAGATTAGGATCAGATGTGTACCTGAAAATATTCGATTGCCCTTCACAACTTGGGCCTTACCTTGCTCGGATTTGATTGCCTATTTTTTTCTAAATTATTGAACTTCATCTTTAATTGCATTCAGTCGCAGAAAAAAAAAGTGAGTTTAATCATAATTTTAATTGCATTTAGTCACAAAATTGCACAAAAAAATGAACTATGTAAACTCCTTGTGAAATCTTTTTAAACTCCACTTGAATTTAAGTCAAGCTTTTGCTTCTTTTTAAACTCCAAGCAACATAAATTTTTTTGATGAAAATCAAAAGAAATGTATGTGATGAATTAGAACCACTACTTGTTTATCTAGATGAATCCAATGAATATTTAGATGAATTACATAAATTCAATTCATCACATAAATCTTTTGATTTATTAATCATATTTATGTAATTAATCAAGTAATTAATCACATGAATCATAACAAATCCAATAAATATCTTGACTTGTATTCATCTAAATGAACTTAATATAGATCACAACCAAATTATACATATACTACACTTGACAAACAATATATAGATACTAAGTTTCAACCTTCTAAGATAAAGAATAAATATGTAATTATTGTTAATAAAAATTTGAAGGAATATACAAATAAATCCTTGAAATCAAAGTTTATTAAGCATACAATCAATATATATGGAATAATAAAATTTTAATACATATAGTCTTATCATCTTGTCATTAATGTTATTAGCCTCTATGAAGAATAATAGAAAGAAGTGATGCACTTATGAGTTCATGCAGATTATGATAAAAGGGATGCAATAAAAACAATATTCACAAAAATAGTGATACACTAGTTTATGGTCTTCATTATTATTAGGTAATAGCTTTACTTTGCATTCTTACTTTTTCTTTTGCTTTTGCTTCTTGTGGGTTTCAATATATTATATTGTCCAATTCAAATTACTATGCTTCTACTTGAATCAACAACCAAGTTATTTGATGTTTATATATCTTCTATTATATTATATTTTTACTTCAAGTACGCTGCATTTGCTTTAAATTGAATAAAATCTTAGCCAATCTGAATAATTAAAGGTAAAAATCTTCTACAATCTCATTATGACTTCCAATTTTTATAAACAAATCTACTTTTAATTTTTTTAGAAATGGTCTTTATTCAACAATACATTGCAAGATTCACAAAAAAATTACATTTATAGAACCATGAGATATTATAGATAAACTTGATTTTTTTGATAAGCAATAAAAATATAAAGAAAGTATTATCATAATGCTCAATCAAGGATGATACAATGGTTGTTGCAAATAATCTCTGATACTATACACCACAATATCGCATAGTATATACATGATACAACATTTGAGTTTCTTATTAAATGCAGCCATTTAGACTTTGATATGATTGCAAATTGTTCTTTTGAAAAACTCAAAAAGAAATTTCATATTTTATTAAATTCTCAGGAACTACAATAAAAAAAAATGCATTCAGCCAATGAGATTTTCATTTTGTCTATACAAGACATTGCTTAACACGTTCATATTTAGGTAAACTTCTTTTAAAACTCTAGGTAATGTTAAGTTTTTTGATGAAAACCAAGAGGAATGCATACCATGAATGAAAGCCACTAATTGTCTCCTTGAGCAATTTTAATTTGTAGATTAATCTAAAACTATATTAAATACTTTAAATTAAAATTATTAGTCTATATTCTATATAATATATACAATTAAATATATGGTACAATCATCTTTATAGTTCATTATTTAATACGGTGTTTCAATACTACTAGTAAAAAAAAATAAAAAATAAAAAATAAAAAAATATTATAGATATGATTTAATTGCTATTAAAAATATTTCTATTTTCTAAAATTTAATAGAATAAATAAAACTCACACTTGTTTTGAAAAATTAATAAATAAAAATAAATAAATTAATTCTATAAATTCTTGTGATATAAACATAAAAATAAGATTAGGTTTAAATAATCAAATAAATTGCTTATTTTTATTATGTGCAAATAATTTTAATGTATAAAATGATTTTAATTCAAGTCTTATTTATAAGAGATAATGTCAAATTTATTATATGAAGATAATAGAGAATTATAAAAAATATTATTTTAATAATATTTTTATTATAAGAATTAAAATTATAACTAAAAATAAAAAAATGATAAAGAAATTCAAATTTTTAGTTAAGCAACCCACTTAATCTGTTTATCACAATTTTACACATGGATAGTATAAATGTTCTTCATCATTAAGACCATAGTCTACATTTGGATAAATAGAATCATCATTCTAGATATAATTTCCAACGGTTTTTAATAATTTTTAACTACTAATAATAATATCTTTCTATTTCTCTTCTTCTACTTGTCTTATAAGCATGTGGTTGCTCAATTTAATTCTTCTTCATCTTATTTTAATATGTACTCTTTTTCAAATTGTGTGTACTAGATAGAAGAGAAGAAATTGTATATTCTATAATTTTTTTTTAATTTTTCAATAGAAAGTAAGGGATATATGTATGTACCACTAAAAGGATATTTTAAAAATATAGAAGAAATAAAACATAATATTGATGTATTTGCACACAATTAAGGCTATTTTATAGATAAATGGCACTTTGACAAAGATTGGATTGATTACAAGAAATGGCACTTTGACAAAGATTGGATTGATTACAAGAAACGACACTTTGACAAAAATTGGATTGTTAGAGGAAAAGTTTATTATGATCAAAATTATCATACTTACAAATAAAATAATGCAAGTTATTTGTCTTGATGTCTATTTGCATTGCATGCTCATTATTTCCAAAATAGTACTCAATAGTATTTAATTATTTGAAATATTCTTTATAACTATGTGAGTCCCACAAATTGATCTTAATTAGTGGATTAGTTAAAAAAATAGTTTTAAGACATTCAATTATAAAAATCTTAAGAATAGAGTTTTTTTTTTTTTTTTTGACTATTCAAGTATTTATTATAATTTAGAAGTATTTATAAGTTGCAAAAGTGTTATTAGAAGAAAAGTTATAAAAATGGAGTCTTAATAAGGCTTGGAAGCAATTATCTTAGTTAGTTTAGTATTTTTCTTATTGTTAAGTATTAAGAGTTAGTTATTGAAACCAATATCTCCATTGGCTCCTATCTACATGTATTACTTATGAAATCCTATCAAGGATTAGTTAGTAGTTAGAAGAAGCATGAAAAAGAGCTTCATGTCTTTTTAGTTAATATTATAAAAAATAGGATTTTTAGTGGATTTAAATTGATTTTATTACTATAAAAAATCACAAAGATAGGAAAATATAGCCTCATATGGATATTAATATTATAGAAATATTATAGGATTTTTTAGAATTTTTTTAGATTTTTTTATGAATTTTTAGAGAAAATTTTAAGACTTTGATAAAATTGAGTTTTATCACCTTGAGAGCCATTATGAAGAAATGAAGCAAGATTTTGAAGACTATGTAAGGTTTCCAGGCTAATTGGATGTTTTTGAACATCATGGTGAAGTCAAAAATGAAAAAAAAATAGTTTTACTAGTAGAAAATAGAAGGACCAGCAGCTAGTGTAGTCCTTGTAGGAAGAGAGGTGCACAATTCCCATATGGGTTGTAGCACCTTGGGTATAGGTAGGAAGATAAGACGAAGAACTCAAGGCCTCTTGATGGAGGAATATATACTACTTGTGAGCCTTGGTGAGGCTCGAACTCCTGATTTCTTAAGCAAGTTACCCTTGAGGTAAAAATTATTCACTTAACTTTTCTACTATTTACATTCTATCTTTAATCTATCATAACTTATTCATAGTAACTTGAAATTACATGATTTTTATGTCATTGGAAAGATAAAAAAATTATCTATTTAAAAATATATTTTTTACTTTTTACTTTTTACTGGGTGAAAATCCAGTGAACGGACTGTGATTTTGTTTTGGATGTTGTGATTACTTGATTTTACTTATATTGTGGTTGTTCCTCCTTGGTCTTTTGCCAATTGCTTACTTCACTTCACACTACCAATTAAAAGAAACTCTTAATTGAGGCCATCTTGTAATTGGGGCTAAGGAGTGAAATTTACACTCACATAAATGGTGCGTTTGCCGGGAGATGGTGCTTCTAATGGTGTGTGAGAATGTGAAGTGAGCATTTTGTGAATGATCTTGCTTGGATTTGTTGTCTGAGCATTGCAACTTAGTCTTCATTATTTGTAAGTTTTTACCTCTCTCCTTGTTAGTGTAAACAAGGCCTTCAAATTTTTAAAAATCAAAAGATAGTCAAAAGTTTTGTTGTTGAGTAGAATGTTGATTTGCTTTCGGATTTTTGTCAATCAGTTTTTTAGTGTTTGATAGTTGAAGTTGAAACTTTGGTAGTGCATGTATCTTGCTGTTAGCTTTCTAAAAAGATATTATATGCTCAATTTGGAGCTATAACGAATTTTCGAACACAAGAGGGTTTACTGCCTTGGCAGTTTTGTATACCCTGTCTTTGACAAGGCATTTCTTAGTGCCACATAATTATTTCATCATGAAAATTATTCGATACAAGCACTTCAAAGTTGAGATTTTAGTGGTATAAACTTCAATGCTTTTGAATCAAAATTGAATTTGTGGCAACTTTTGGAGTAGAGAGAGGTTGCTGCCTTGAGCAAATACAATTGAACATCAAGGGTGGAGCTCGTCTTCAAGGTTTCATCACTCCCCATCCTTGTAAATTTTTTAGTTGAGGGCCTTTCTTTAGTGGTAGGGGGATTTAATCACTCCCTCCATTCCTCATACCATCTCTTTGCATCCTTGTAAATTTCCAATGGAGGGGCTTTCTCTAGTAGTAGGGAGATTTAATCACTCCTTCCACCCTTCGTATCCCTTCTATTCGTAGGAGTAGTGTAGAAGGAGCTTAAGAAGAATTCAAGGAAATTCTTCATTAACAAAAAAAAAAAAAAGAGATTCAAGAAGAAGAAATAGGTAGAAGAATTAGCTAAAAGAAATTTAGAACAAGTAAGAAAAAAGAAAAAAAGTGAAGACCAATAAGTTCAAATTATAATCCAAGGTGATTATATTTTTTATAAAAATCATTTAGTTTCAAATTTATTTTACTAACACAGATTGTGGGCTGAAAAAAAAAAAAGCACATCTTGGCAAAATTAGGTAGGTTCCAAACTTGAGCTCTTTAATTTTATTTAAAATTTTAGACATGCAAGGAAGAAGCACGGCTTGGCGAAATTAGGTAGGTTTCAAACATAACTCTTTGTGAGGCCAAATTTCACCACTTGATGAAACCTATGCCACACAACAAGTCTAAGAAGTGGAATTAGAGAACTCCCAATTGTGTAATTCTTAGATTAATTTAAATCTTTATATTAAAAATTTAATTAGTTTTAGGCCTTCTAAGCAATGGTTACCAACATTAAATTAACATGTTAAATAAAATTTAGTATGCAACACAATAGAAATAATTAACTAAATTATTACTATTAATTGACTATAAGAATAAAAACTTAAGTTTGAATTAAAAGTTAAGTTAAAAGTTAAGTTAAAAGTTAAGTTAAAAAGTTAAAGTTAAAAATTAAGATTAAAAGGTTAAGTTAAAAGTTAAAGTTAAAAGTTAAAATTAAAAGGTTAAGTAAAAAAAGTTAAAGTTAAAAGTTTAGTTTAAAAGTTAAAGTTAAAGTTAAGTTAAAAGTTAAAGTGATAATATTAAAGATTAAAAGTTAAACTTAAAATTTATTAGCCAAAAGATGAAATGAGGAGCTTGCAAGTCACTGTGAAGATGATAGTAAAAATAAAGTGAAAGAGGTGAAAGCGAAGGTACCTTGACAACACATAAGGATTGAAGGCAGCGACCCCCTTCTACTCCAAAATTTGCCAAAATTTGTAATCCGCTTGAATTTGAATGATTCTTAGCTTATTGCAAGGGTGACTTGAAGATGCTTTTGATTCAACAATCCTCGTTGCAATCTAATGATCCAGTCGTGAGAAGTCCTCCTTTGAAGTTGAGTGATCCAAACTGCCGTGGTGACCAACCCTCTTCACTTAGAAATTCACTAAAAATTCAGATTTTCTTCAAATTCACCAAAACTTTTGCCTTTTAAAGCTTAGCCTATAAAGCTTAGCCTATAAAGCTTGATGATTCCAAAATTTCAAATAAGTCAAATTACTAAGCACTGAGAAATTCCTTTCCAAACTCGACTGATTCAAATTGCAAAGGCAGTCGACTCCTTCAAACTCAAAAATTCACCAAACATTCTTTCTTGCTCCAAATCAAGTAAGACTTATCTTTTTGAAAAGCTAACAACAAAAGCTATAACTATTCAAAATTTCACATTGAAAAAATAGAAATTGAGTGACTGATTGAAGAAAATCCGAGGCCCTTGAAACCCTTGGGGTATTTGAAAGGCCGAGGAGATATCTACCTCAATGAAACATATTTTAGAACTTAATGACCATCCTTCACAATGCAAAATCCATTCATACACAATCTTAAGGTTCAAAATGAGAATTAAAATCTAAATAAAATTAAGATTAGGGTTGTGACCAAATTTTGGCATGGCTCTGCCCTTCACCCAAAAGAAGAGAGAGAGAGGGCTTGGAAAACCAAGCCTCTGTTATACAATTGAGTGGAGGCTCGTAGAAGGGTGGCTACATCTCCACCCTTGATTTTTAAGATCCCTAATCTAGATCTACGACCTTCATTCATCCAAAAGTCAATCTCGTTATCAAGGCTGATGGCTCTTATAAGTGATCAAGAAAGCATTTTTTTTATAAATCTAACTTCACTATTGTGTTCAAAACACCTATTTAAGCTATGATCGACTACTCACATGCCTCAATCCATGTTCAATTATAATTTTCATGGAAGTTTTTTCTTACAAGGATCTTGGCAATTTTTGTGAAATTCTTCAAAATGAGAATTTCATTTCTTCTCTTGTATTTTGAAGGAGAGGTTGCTGATCTTGTTTTCTTCACACCACTAGGTATATCCGGTGCCACCATTGCATTAAAAAGACTCCTATTAAGTAGAAGAACCACCATTTCGCTTAAATTTATCGAATTTGGAGGAAAATCCAAAATTACCATTGCTAACTTCCCTAAATCTTTTAGAGAATTATAATTCCAACTCCTAAATCATGTGAATGATTAAAGATGCACTCATAGGCTTTTAGTCAACCCTTATAGTAATGACTAACAACCTCTAAATTATTAAACTAACTAAGTTGCTATTCTAATTTTCTAACTCTTATCACTTTAGTCCTAATTAATCTAATTCAAGGAATTAGGCTATGATTTATACCATCAAGGGTTGTAATCCTAAGAATTCTATAAAACTAAATTCCACTTATATAAATCCTAATCTAACATGTTTAATTATCATAAAAGAGGAAAATAATAAAATTTTAAATTTTAGAGTATAATTGAGAGCTCGCACTCTTCATTTTTATTTCAAGTTTAGGTACACTTAGGAAGGAGCATGGTAGGACTTGTTGTCCTTAAGTATTTTCTAAACTCCTTTTATCTTCTTATAGTGTAAGTGGACAAAATCCATTATACGACCCAGGAATTTTTCCATTCCACCTCTTTTCTTGAAGGAAACTTGGTGTGTTGTTGATAAGTGCTATTTCAATTTGTAGTTGTTTTATAGAAAGTAAAGTGGGGTTAATGGCCAGTATGACTTTCTTTTGTTGTTGAGCATGTACTTGTGAGACGTGATGACCTACAAGTTGTCTTTTTTCTCGTCCATTTGATTTTTGTGGTATCCATGTGATAAAAATTTTAAATTACTTGTACATCCCTTCGCTTCATTTTTTAGTATCTAGATTGTGAATCAAGTCCAATTAACGCATGACTCTACCATATTAAGATTGGCATGAGATCTTAATTTGGTATTTAATTGGACCTAGTGTGTCACTTGTGAGAAAGATTTAATTATTGGGTGAAACCACTAATTTGAGATCGGCATGAGATTTCATCTTAGTATATAATTAAACTACATGCCTCACAAATAGGTAAGAAGAGAAAGGATTTATATTATTTCACAAAATAAAATAAAAATAATTTAAAGTCCACTTATTTTATTTTTAATCACCTATTAGGACTTTTATCTTAAGAAAGTCATTGAAGAGCCATATACTTAATTGTATGCTACGTAGAATTGAATCCAAGATAATTTATCTTCTTCCTACTGGCCTTGTTTTGCCATCTAGATGTGTTTTACAATCTAGATCAAATATTGAACCTATAGTTGTAGAAACCCACGTATTAAAAGAACCTTGTGACAAGATGTCACAAGCTTCTATTGGGATAGAGCATGATAGAGGGCATCCTTTAGAGCCTCAAGTAGAGCCTTTACCATTTCCAATTCAAAGGGTCAATGTAGCCAATGAAGATAACCACAACTTCCAAGACAATACTCAAATCGATCTGATGATGTTATCTAGGGGATTACCAATTATAGTACCTTTAGGATTACAAGGAGCATCAATTCCACCTAACCTTCCAAAATTTAGATCTATCAATGAAGATCCGACAGCCTACATAAAAAGATTTATAGAAGTGTTTATTACTAGTTTAGTAATCAATCATGGCTACTACTTAATATAGTTCTCAACAACCTTGATAGATTTTGCGTATGCTTGGTATAAATCCCATGTAGAGGTGGCATTTACTAAATAGAAACAACTTCTAGTAGCATTATTTTATCAATATAGGCCCGTAATTGGCCAATAACAAGCTCTTTCAACCTTAACCTTAGACAGGGTCCTTCAAAAGATATTACTTCTTATGTGAGGCGATTTTGAGTAGTATGAACTTGATATGTTGATAACATTTTAAATAAAGATACCATAAGGTACTACTTTATTCAAGATTTTGCCATACCTTCTACAATTTGGGATATCCTAAACAAGAGACCTAAAGAGTTAGAAGCTATTCAAGTTGCTTTGAAAGTAGAGGTTATTGATAAGGAAAATGATCGTATACTTTGAAGGACAGAAGAACCAATATTCTCCTTTATACCCTTGCAACATCAACCTACAGAATTCCATCAACCTCTAGCTTTAAGCTACTCATAACCTTCTACTTTTTCCTTGCGAATTAGCAATCCAATATCTTTAGTTATACAACCTCCACATGATCAAATTCAAATTAAGATCTTTTATGATACTAGATTAGAAGAATTTAAAAGTGAAGTAAGGCAAACCAATGAAGTGTTCAAAAATAAGATGATAAACACTATGAAAGATATTAATGAACAAGTATCTTGCTTTATTAAAAATCAAACTCCAACTATAGAGCCTAAATATCACAAATCGGGAATTCATACTTCTGGATTGTGGTGTACAAACTATAGACAAGTAAATCACACTACTCAATTTTATCCATGGTTTTTATAACAACCATTTATAGAAAAGAATCAATATCAACCTTATAGATTTTTTCACCATTCAAGATAAGAAGGTCTTAGTCTTCCTTCCAACCAAAGGAATAATATTATACTTTGTCTTATTTGTAGAAAACCACATTAGATAGGTCAATGTTGGATTGAGAATGGAATTATATGCTCAAATTATAGAGGTTCTCATCCTATGGATCGTTGTAGAGGATCCAACCAAGTTAATTCCTCAACTTCTTCTTCAAGGGATTATAAAAACCAAACCAGAGGAATTATACAAGGAGTTAGATTTGTAGATCCTATTGTTACAAAAAATCCATCAAACATGTATTATGATCTTTTGAACAATGGTCAAAATCATCATCCTCCAAAAATAATTAAAATCAATCATGGAACATTACAAGGATCTATAGCCTATATCCAAAACCAAAATCAAAACCAAAAACCACATTCTTCTCAAGATGTTAGATATACACTGGCTCAACTTGATGTACCTACTACATCAACCTTACCATCTTGTCAATCCAACTTGATTCAACTATACAACAATGATATCTTTAAGAATAATATATATTTACCTTCTCTGGTAGTAACTAGAAGTATGAATGCCAAAAAACCAATAGATTTAGCACCTCTTGAAGATGATGAAATATCTTTGGATACTTCAGAAGAATTGTTTAAATTTGTAGAATTGACAAAAACTATTCAAGAGGTAGCTAAACAACTAAAATACAACCAATTATCTTCTTTGATTGAACCTAATGAGAAAGAATATCAATTTGTGGACAAAGAAGGGCCTTGGACTTCTAATACCTTGTTAAAACATCCAACAATTATTAGAGCCTTCAATCCTATAGAACCATATGCTTTATGGTAAGACCTTTGTAGGGCTAGAGCCAACATTTTTTTTGATCAATTGGTTCAAGTAGCACCAATCATAAAAAAAAAAAAAAAAAAAAAAAAAAAAACCTCAAAGAAGGTATAATTATACAAAGACAAACCAAAAATACACAAAGAATAGCTAGAGTTGAAGTTGGAGATTTAGAAGGAGATATTACCTTGGAAGAAGAAAAAAAATAATAGAGAATATGGACCTATTGAGATAGATGTAGAAATAGTAGATAAAATAATTCCTAAGGTCATAGTAGATGATGGAAGTAGCATCAATATTATGCCCGAATCCACCATAATCAAATTAGGATTAAAAATCACTTATAAGGCAGTTATGAAGGTAAGACTAGTTGATCAAAGACCTTCTCAACCTTTATGTCAAATTTGAAACCTTCATATGCAAGCAGGAGGTGTAGATTATATGGTATAATTTTATGTCATACACCTATATGAAGAAGTAGATAACTACCCTCTATTATTAAGAAGAAGATAGTTGAGGCAATCTAAACGAGTAATAAATTGGGGGGCTTCTAAGCCTTATTTTACTTTTGGACCATTAGACAATCGCACAAAAAATCATAGTATCTAGTCACTTTAGACTCCAATCTTTGGCTCCATTAGAAAAAATACCAACATCTATAGATGCCAAACAAAGTAGTTTTATCCAATCCAATTCAACTTCAATAATTGCACCAATAAAATTTATTGATCTTGAATTATATGAATATAAAGATGAGGGTGATTTTGTCAAATGGTTAGAAGAGAATCCGTATGAAGAAGAAGACATCCACATTTGATTTATAGAAGTAATTGATTGGTTGGAACTTGAAGATGATTATCTAGAACTTCCAACCTTAGTTGATGATATTTGTATAAATGAAGCTTTTAGTTTGAAAATTGATCGAACTCAAGTAGATGATTTGAATACTATTATGAAGGAAGGAACCATCATGCCTTTTTTGTTATAATTCAAATATACTTCACAAGGTATTGAAGTTGGGCATGATATACCAACTTATCTACCAGTACCTAAAGATTGGTACTATGGATCCACTGACTCCATATATGTCGTAGAACAAGATTGGATCAAAATTCCAATAAATCATATTGAAGAAGAATCCAAATATGTCAAGTTTGGATTCCAATTAGGTGAAGGAGAACTTCAGAAATATAAATTCTTAGTAATAGAATATCGAGATATATTTGCATGGTCTTATAAAGATTCAAAAGGTATTACTCCTCGCATTTGTCAACATACCATTCTACTTCTTCCAAATACAACACTTGTTAGATAAAAACATAGAAGACTCAATCCTAAGATGCAATTCATTGTGAAAATAAAATTGGAAAGGCTACTTCAAATGGGATTTATAAAACCTATAGAAATTACAAATTGATTATCTCATATCGTTTTAGTGAAGAAAAAAGAGAGAAATAAATTTAGGGTATATGTGGATTATTAGGATCTAAATAAGTACTCTCAAAAAGACCATTTTCTATTACCTTTTATCACTTCTATAGTAGATGATGTGGTAGGTCATGACATCTATAGTTTTATGGATGGCTACTTTGATTACAATCAAGTATCAATAGCTCTTGGGGATTGGTACAAGACTACATTTATATCACCTTGGAAAACTTTTGTGTATGTACTAATGCCTTTTGGCTTATGCAATGCTCCTTCAGCTTTTTAGAGAGTCATAACCTATGCATTCTCAGACCTTCAAAAAACTATGTCGGTTTTTATTGATGACTTTAATTCTCAATCTTCAGAAAATGATCACCTTGTAAGCCTTCAATTATGTTTTCAACGTTGTAGAAGAGTAGGAATTTCCCTCAACCTAGAAAAGGTTTATTTGGTAGTTAAAAGAAGAATTTTACTAGGTTATATCATTTTTAAGAAGAGAAAAGAACCTGATCTTGAAAAGGTAGAAATTATTGTAAACCTACTACCTCTAAATGGAGTAAAAGACATTCAAAAGATTTTAGGATATATGGGTTGGTATCATAATTTGATTGAATCATATTGTACTCATGCCTCTCTATTGACTAATTTGATGAAGAAGACCACCAAATTTGAATGGACTTCTGAATGCAAAATCGGTTTTGATGGAATTAAAGCCAAATTGCTTTCATATCCTTGTCTACTACCTCCAAATTGGAATCAATCTTTCTATGTTTATTGTGATATCTCTAAATTGGTAGTAGGTAGTGCCTTATGCCAACAAGATGATAAGGGTGTGATTTATCCTATTGCTTTTGATAGTAAATAATTGACAAATACTGAACACAACTATACAACCACGGAACAGGAATGTTTGGCTATGGTCTTTAGTGTCAAATAATTCCGCCATTACCTTTTGATGAACAAGGTTATTTTCTTTGTAGATCACATGGTTCTTAGATATATTATGAACAAACCAGATTTAAATAGCAGATTAGCAAGGTGGATATTACTTCTAGCAAAATTTGATTATATAGTGCAATACAAACCAAAAAAACAACACAAACAAGCTCATCACCTTTTACAATTATCTACAACCATTGGTATCCAAGATGTAGATGATAAACTTCTTGATGCTTATTTGTTCCATATTATGGTGGCTCCTACATGGTATGAATATATTGCTAAATTTTTGAGTACTCAATAATTATCCAATGTTCTATCCAAAAATGAATGATGAAAGATTAGAATAAATAGTATCCATTTTGCTCTTATAGCCAAGAAATTATATCGTTGAGGAATTGATGGAATTTTAAGACGTTGTCTTACTTATAAAGAAGTATCACTTGTAATAGAAGCTTGTCATTTAAGTGCTTGTGGTGGATACTTCTTTGGTCAATTAACAGCTCAAAAAATCCTTATAGTAGGCTATTTTTGGCCAACAATATTTACCGATTCAAAGTCTTATGCAAGATCTTGTGATACTTACCAAAGATATGCTCATAATGATTTAAATCTTACAATGCCTTTAAATCCTTTACTTCTACTTATTCCATTTGAAAAATAGGGCATAGATTATATTGGATCAATTTATCTTGCATCTTCATGTCAAATACAATGTATCATTGTAGCTACAGAATATTTGACCAAATGGACAGAAGCAAAAGCTAAGAAGAAAATAGATGCTAAACAAACTACCATATTTCTATATGAAAATATCATAGCTTGTTTTGGTTGTCCAAAAATCCTTGTGAGTGACAATGGTACTCATTTTTTAAATGAAGCTATTAAAGAAATGACTACATTGTTTACCATCAATCATAGGAAGACTACTCCCTATCATCCTCAAACAAATGGTCTTACAGAAAGCATTAACCAAACGTTGTCGTGTTGTAATACGAGTATACCGTGAAAATATAAAGAAAGGGGACTTTTATTAATATTCAGTTACCTCGAATATTGGGAGCAACGACCAATTTCAGTGCAAATACTGAGTGGCCAAGTTCAGTCACCCCGTTACTGTCAGCCGGGGCATACTGAAATGCTCCATTCAATTCCAATAACGGGAGTCAGCAGAAAGGAGAAGGACCAATTCAACGATAGGTGAGCCTGGTTCGAAGAGCCAATTGGATCCAATTTCAAGACATCCAATCCGGGTCCTCTTATCCAATATGAGACCTGAATTGGTCGGGCATTCCAATGCGGTCCAATTGCGGGAACATCCAGGTTTTACTACGGGCCTCTTAGCCAATATGAGACCTAAATTGGTCGGGCGACTCAATGTGGTCCGGATTATGGGGTTTTGATTCTGTTTCAGGCTGTCCTGTTCTCTGTGCCATTTCAGGGAACATTGTTTTCGGTAAAAGGATCTCTTAAAGGTAAAAACGGAGGAGAAAGCTCTAACGGCGGGAGCCAATTCCGGATCCAAGACGGAAGATTGAAGAAATTTAGAAGCTAGGGTTTGAAAGAGGGAAGAATTAAGGTTAAAGGAGAGGATAGGTTAAGGTTTTGAGGGAGAATTAGGGAGGTTAAGAAAAATGGAGGATACAAGGTTTTTGGGTAAGGGTCAGAAAAGAGACTTCTAGCAATCAATGCTGAATAGTCGATGTGTTGTAGTGGTGAATCGGGGTTTTAATGAAGTGGGTGTGATTACTCTTGACTGTTTTATGAAATCGAAGTTACGTTTGTGATTGAAGAATTAAAAGGGTGTCTATAGGATTGAGTATGCGGAGTGAATGAAATTTTTTGGATTAATCTAACAAGACAGTCAGTGGATACAAGATCGTGAGTATAAAGCGATATCGGAGATTAGCAGATTGGGTTGTTCGGGGTTCTCTGTAACGTCTAGAGATCTACCGGCTGGGGCAAAAAGGATTTCGATAAGTAGTCGAAGGACATCCGTATAGATTTACGATATATTCTTACAATCGTTTATATTCTAACAGTCAAAAACTGATAGACTGCTTGAATATTAGCAAATCTCCATACTACCTCCTATAGCCAAACGTCCGGTGTCGTATTACGTGCTTTCCTGCTCGAGAATGCACCGGGCATCTGGCTATAGAAGGTAGTATGGAGATTCGCCGATAGTCAAGCAGTCTATCAGTTTTGACTGTTGGAATATAAACGACTGCAACAATGTACCGCAAATCTATACGGATGCTCTTCGACTGCTTGTCGAAGTCCTTTTTGCCCCAGCCGGTAGGTCTCTAGACGTTACAGAGAATCCCGAACAATCCAAACTATTAATCTTCAATACCGCTTTGTACTTACGATCTTGTATCCACTGACTGTCTTGTTAGATTAACCCAATAAATTTCATTCACTCCGCATACTCAATCCTATAGACATCCTTTTAATCCTTCAATCACAGACGTAACTCGATTTCACAAAACAGTCAAGAGTATTCAAACCCACTTCATTAAAAATCTTGATTTACCATTACAATACTGACTTCAGCAGCGATTGCCTCAGTCTTCCCAAAACTCTCCGAAGAAAAAAATCCAAATTCTATGTCTTTCCTTCCCCGACCCGAAGCATGAAGCCCCCTTCTCTAATCCCCCCCTTCAAAACTATTTAATGAAAACCGAACTAGTAACCTTGCAAAAGCTTGAAAACTAGCTCCCCCCGATTCCCAGAAAAAAAAAAAAAAAAAAAACCCCCCCTCCACCAAAAAAAACTCTCTCCTAACCTTATCCTCTGAATTTCTTCAATCTTCCGTCTTGGATCCGAAATTGGCTCTCGCCATCAAGGCTTAGATCCAAAATTGGCTCTCATCGTCAGAGCTTTTTTTCCCCCCCCCCCTCCGTTTTTACCTTTAAGAGATCTTTTTACTGAAAACAACGTTCCCTGAAACGGCACAAAGAACAGGACAGCCCGAAACAGAATCGAAACCCCGTAATCGGGACCACATTGAGTCGCTCGACCAATTCAGGTCCCATATTGGATAAGATGTCCGTAATAACCTGGATGTTCCCGTAATTGGGTCTGCATTGGGTTGCCCGACCAATTCAGGTCTCATATTGGGTAAGAGGACCCGGATTGGATTCTCGAAATTGGATCCAATTGGCTCTTCGAACTCGTCGTGTGAATTGGTCCTTTTCTTCCTGCTGACTCCCGTTATTGGAATTGAATGGAGCATTTCAGTATGCCCCGAATGATTGTAACGGAGTGACTGAACCTGGCCACTCAGTATTTGTACAGGAGTTGGTCGATGCTCCCAATATTCGAGGTAACTGAATATTAATAAAAGTCTCCTTTCTTTTTATTTTCACTGTATACTCGTGTTACAACACGACATCCACCTCCTCAGAACCTGTGCATCCTCCGGTATGCACCAATTTATCCAATTGTTGTTTGATTCAGAATATATCCTCTACGTCTTTGTCCAGTTCGTCTTCGTCACCTTCATTATCTAAATCACTTTCATCTTCTTGCTGCGGAATCTCTATACCTTCATTAAGGTCTTCCATATTCATCTCCGCATGTCTTCGTTTAAATATTTTTACTCGTTTCCCTACAATTGGTATTTTCAATTTTGTACCATCTAACTCCCGTAATGAGTAAGTCGTATTATCATGAACAGTTGTTACCACATATGGTCCAAACCAACGTTTTGAGAATTTCCGCAAAGTACTATGTTGATTATCCAGACTATTGTCATAAACAAGTACCCAGTCACCTTCCTCGATTGCTTTTGGTCTCAATCGATGTTGCTTATCGAATCGCGCCTTGTTTTGTAACCTTGCTCTTTTTAACCTTCCCAATGCTATCTGGACATCTTCCGTTCTTTGCTCCAATTGTCGAATCCTAATAGCCAGAAGTTCTTCTCTTGTCAATCCATCTTCCCATGGTAGCATACTCCAAGTAAGTACCTTTTCTTCAATTGGCATAATTGGTTTTTGACCTGTCATAAGTTCTACTGGCATATATCCTGTCACCGAGCTATGTGTTGTTCGATCAGCCCATAAGGTAAATGACAAAAGCCGTGGCCACTCTTTAACTTTTCCATTACAAGCTTTAACCAATGCTTTCACAATCGGTGGGTGACCACGTTCGCTTTTTGCATTCCCTTCTGGATTATAAGCAGTAGTCAGTGATAGTTTAACTCCACATCTTTCAAAGAACTTACGAGCTTCTTGTGCATTTAATTCTCCACGATCTGCAGTGATTTTTCCTACGCACTCGTAACGGCAAATGACATCTTCAAGCAAAAACCTACAAATCCCCTCTGTAGATTTTGTCCTCAATGCTCTTCGTTCTATTTGATTTGATAAATCTTCACGAGCTAAAACCAAATATCTCATCTGCCATAATCCAACCGGCATAATAATCAAATCAACAACCCATTTAAAATGAATAGCCAGAGGATACGTAGGATGAAGACCATCTCGATGTCGGATATTAGAATACGATTGATAGATTTCACATGACTCTACAAATGAGAGCACATCTTGATACATATTTTTCCACCAATATCGTTCCTTGAATTAAGCAAAAGTAGCCCAGATTCCTCTATGCCCTGCCCATAAACTATCATGAAACTCCTTTAATAATTTTAGTTTTTCTTCCCTTTTGCCTATCACTCGTTGTGGCATCCCAATTCCTTTCTTCAGTCTCTTCCATAAGAATCCATCTCGAAGTAAAAATCCATATGCTTTTTTTCTTATTTGTTTGAATTTTTCTATAGACCAATTCCCCTGCTTAGTCAAGGTATTCAAGTAATGACCAATATCCAATAATTCTCCTTCATAAGATTCTTCAAGAAATAGCTTGTCTTCTTTGTTGAGATTTGATATTGAATAGAATTTCAATCCGACATCATCAATGTCTTCAACCATTTCGTCCTCCCTCTTGTATCTTGCTCGAGATAGCATGTCTGCTACTAAATTGTCCATCCTAGTGATATGCTTAAATTCTGGATTTAGTGACTTAATATAAGCAATCCATCTCAACATTGCAATATTTGGCGTTGAACAGTTAATAATCATTCCAAGCAATGGCAAGCAATCTATTTCAATTACTACTACTGCCCCAATCAAATAGTCCTTTTCAGCTTTCATAGCCGAAACGACTCCCCAAAGTTCTCTTTTGACTTACGAATATGCACGCTGACGAATACTTAAAACTTTAGCCCCAAATCGAACTGCAAATCTACTCCCATTTGAATCATCTTGACCTTTAGCCCATCCAATGGCAATTGGACTAGCGTCTACAGTAAGAATCACTGGTTTATTGCTCTTATAATCAACCTTCCTCAATATTGGAGGTGACATCAATAAATTCTTCAATCTTTGCAGTGCCTGAGTATACCTTTCTTCCCATTTAAATCGGTAACCCTTGCGTAACAGTTCATATAATGGATCCGCTATGTGAGCAAAATGAGGGATCCAGATTCGATAAAATACACATGCACCCAAAAACCTGCGAACCTCTGTTACAGAATCACAATCCTCTTTCATCCTTCCAATTGCATCAACTTTAGTCGGATCTGGTTTTCTTCTATAGGATCCACATAAATGTCCAACAATTACAACCTCTCGTACTCCAAATACGGACTTCATACCCGATAATGTAAGATGAACTTCTCCAAACCGAGTTAAAATCTTTTCACAATCTTGTATATGATCAACAACATATTTGCGACATTCCCTCATATCTAAAGTTTCATCCTTGTCTCCTTCTCTGCACCCTTTTATAGGAACATCATCTAGAAAAGACATAGTCTTTTCTGGAATAAAATCTCTCAATACCTTATTCATCCCATTCATCATATGGGCAACTGAGTTGGTCGCGCCTTGAGAAAGAGTGCACATTCTAACCAATCCAAGTGGTGTTCTCATCGTTGTCATATCTCTACTTCCTTCGGCAAGTTGAAATTGATCATAACCTGAATCAAATCACCCATTGAATAGATCGCCCTTCCAGCAAACGCCTCAGCAAATTCATCCACAATAGGTCCAATTCCTGCATTCCTGACAGTTACAGCATTCACCGGCTGCATATCTTGAATAAACCGTAGTGACCCATTCTTCTTAGGTACCGTAAACCATCGACTAGAAGACGGCGCAAATGAAGGTTCCAATATTTTCATCTTTATCTTTTCTTTCAATAGTTCCACCAATTTAGGTAAATGTGCCCTCGGTACTGGAATCGGTCTTAGATTCCAAGGTACATGCGGTACAGTGAAGATAACCATAGGTGTTATAATATTTGGATCCACACACCCAATTTCATGAGATTCGAAGGCAAACGATCTACCTTGTTTAGCCAACATCTTTTTGAAGCAAGTAATTTCCTCCGGCAATAAAGAACCATCACAACCAATCTTCAATTCTTCAAAAGTCTCTTCAGTAAACTGATGTCCAATACTCATTGGATCTCTTAAACTTCCTTCTTTTGATGCTTCTCCCATTTGTTCTTTAGAATCCTCTAGTAATGGTCCGGCAACAGGCTTTACCTTCTTATCTGCCGTTTTATATCTCGTCTCTACTGTGACTTCTGGTGCTTGAAAAGATTCAAGCATGGTATAAACCTCTCTCGAATGAATCTCAACAATCTTATCATTATCCCCTAACCCAATAGATGTAATCAATTCCAATGAATCTTCCAGTCCATTTTCTTCATAAACACCCAAAATCCTCTCATCATCTTGCAATGTACCTATCTTGCGTAATTGTCCTTCAATATTATATAATCTTTTTCTTTCTTTTCTTTTAAAATCATCAACTTTCTTATACATAATATTTCCATTCTCCAATATACCAATAAAACTCGCATCAAAGGCACCTTCATCTCGCGAGAGTACCTCCTCTTTTGTACCTCCATAATCTCGCTTTACAGTGGTACCTCCCCAAAATCCTTAAATCCTTCAACAATCTTTGGCAATGGTTTCTCCCTCAACCTATCTCGATTCCGTTCATGGTTAGGAAGTACTATTAGAAATTGTACAGCTTTCCTCCCATCTTCGCTCCGTATCCTTATATAAGCAAAACCATCGTCAAGTACTTTTGTTTCCATCCGTGTTGCCATGATATAAGGTTGTCCTAAAATCAACGGATAAGACGTTGTATCTTGAACGAAGAAATGTTGCTCTGTCGTAACATCTCCAATCCGAATTTTGACATCTGGACAAGCTCCATATAATTTGCCCCGTGTATTATTAGCTGCTCGTATTGCCCATCCATGTTCTATATCAATTGGCCATTTTTGCTTCTTATAAAGATCTTTAGACATGAGATTTATTTCAGAACCATGGTCGACCAAAGCAACTATTGGTTCTTCTATATCTCCTACCTTCACCAATACCTCAGTAGTTGCCCTTGCCCAATGCTTTCGAGTATAATGGCTTAAAGTTTCTATTTCCTTCTTACTAGAATCTTCAAAATATACTCGCTGATTATACCCATTCTTTTCATTTGTTGGTTGCTTGTAACCAATATCAACCTCTTCTTCATCTCTACATATTCTTGCATCAATAGCATGACTCATTCCAGTTTCGCCCATTAATTACCTCTTTCGCTTAATGCTGTCAACGATAACATCATGAAACTCCTTCTTTGCAATTTCCAAGACTTCTTTCAATGTGAATTCCACCTTAGCGTTTAATATACGTTCTTCCAACACCCCTTTCAAATTTGTTGCCACTTCAATGTCAGAAAGTAGCTTATAAGCAATTGATTTGTCCTTATCTTTTGTCTCCGTTGTTTTTTCTCCCAATGATGCTGAGGTATCCTTTACAGGCAATTCTTGTGAAGCTGCCTCCCGAGCCTTGTCTCCTTGAGTTTGCCTCTTAAAAGAATTTCCTTCTCTAGTATCATCAAAATTTCCTCGTCTTTTTTCTTCCATCAAAGCTTCATGTTGGCTCTTAGCAATATATGCATGAACTGAAAGAGACTCAACACGATCCTCCCAACCTGTTCTACCTCGTATTGTAGCTGCAGTTCTCAATAACGCTTCTCGAGGTAATTTCCCTTCTTGCATTGTAGAAACGGCAGAAGCCCAAAACTCACTAGTTTCCGTACTTCCACCAATTTCATCATCTACTCTAGCACCATAACTTGCACTTTCTCGTGCTACTGTTTCATGCTCTTTTAAGTAATCTTGAACCAATGCTCTCATTCCTCCCTTGCCAAAATTGGTTTGAAGAAGATCCTCCCTATCTTTCAATGCTATCTTCCCATCTTTCCAGCAAATAATTCCCTGCCGTATCATATTATTAAATTCATTACAATGTTTTCTAGTGTGTGAAGCATCATCACACCAAATGCATCTTTGTACATATCCTTGTTTTGAAACATTCTTCGAATTGTTTATAGAAGTATTCTCTTCAAGTCTTGCCAATTTGATTTGAAGATCTCACATTCCTCGTATAATTTCTTCCATACCCATATCTGCTTTCTTTGACAAGGATGTCGAAGGTTGAACTGTAGGCATTGTTGGTGGTGTTGTACGTACTGGAGCTTTGGGTGCTTGTACTGTTTTTGGAATATTGCTCCTATCCTTCCTCCTTTCTTTTTTTGTAAGCAACCCCATTGCATCTTCAACGTTCTTCCACTTCGTTGTCAATCCTTCATCTTCTTCTTTGTCTTCAAGAAGGGGTTCTAATTTCTCTTGCAATTCTCCATCAGCAGCTTGAAGAAATAGATCAACTTTGTTCGGCTCCAATGTCAATTTTTCTACCTTCGATAATTGAGAGTACTGCCTCTCAAATTCCCTTAGTAGCTCTGTTGCTTGCAAATTCTTATTAGGCCGTTCAATCTATTCCAAAAACAGCTTCTTAGTAATGCGATCAGCATCTTCCAAGAAATATTCATCTTTCAATGCATGTGAAAAATCCTCCCATAAATTCCCATAATGATCCGTAATCGATGTAATGTAGTCCCTTATCTCCGGTATCGTGGCAAGTCCAAATAGTGCAACCATTTTCTTCTCAGAAATCCAATTTAATTCCATTTCACGAACATAACATCTTAAATACCTTGAAATATTCCTCCCATCAAATTGATCAATTTTATTGACCACTGCTTGCAATGCTTTGGTTGCCAAAGCTTCCTTTCGATCATTGCTTTGCTGTTGCTGCATTGACAATGAGAAGGCTTGAAACAAACTAGCAATAGACGGATCCATGTGCATATCTTGTCCTTTAGAAGACTCCCCACCAGAAACTCCTCCCAAAAATCCTTCAAAATTTTTATTTTCGTTTTCCATAAAAATAAAGATAAAATCAACCAAAATCCAATACCTTCTACCTCAAGCTTTCACGTCGAGTTCACCACTTTTTATCGTATTACGTGCTTTCCTGCTCGAGAATGCGCCTGGCATCTGGCTATAGAAGGTAGTATGGAGATTCGCCAATAGTCAAGCAGTCTATCAGTTTTGACTGTTGGAAGATAAACGACTACAACAATGTACCGTAAATCTATACGGATGCTCTTCGACTGCTTGTCGAAGTCCTTTTTGTCCCAGCCGATAGAACTCTAGACGTTACAGAGAACCCCGAACAATCCAAACTGTTAATCTTCAATACCGCTTTGTACTTGCAATCTTGTATCCACTGACTGTCTTGTTAGATTAACCCAATAAATTTCATTCACTCCGCATATTCAATCCTATAGACACCCTTTTAATCCTTCAATCACAGACGTAACTCGATTTCACAAAACAGTCAAGAGTATTCAAACCCACTTCATTAAAAATCTTGATTTACCATTACAATACTGACTTCAGCAGCGATTGCCTCAGTCTTCCCAAAACTCTCCGAAGAAAAAAATCCAAATTCTATGTCTTTCCTTCTCCGACCCGAAGCATGAAGCCCCCTTCTCTAATCCCCCCCTTCAAAACTATCCAATGAAAACCGAACTAGTAACTTTGCAAAAACTTGAAAACTAGCTCCCCCCGATTCCCAGAAAAAAAAAAAACCCCCCCCCCCCCCGCCAAAAAAAACTCTTTCTCCTAACCTTATCCTCTGAATTTCTTCAATCTTCCGTCTTGGATCCGAAATTGGCTCTCGCCATCAAGGCTTAGATCCAAAATTGGCTCTCACCGTCAGAGCTTTTTCCTCCTCCCCGTTTTTACTTTTAAGAGATCCTTTTACCGAAAACAACGTTCCCTGAAACGGCACAAAGAACAGGACAGCCCGAAACAAAATCGAAACCCCGTAATCGGGACCACATTGAGTCGCTCGACCAATTCAGGTCCCATATTGGGTAAGATGTCCGTAATAACCTGGATGTTCCCATAATTGGATCTGCATTGGGTTGCCCAGCCAATTCAGGTCTCATATTGGGTAAGAGGACCCGGATTGGATTCTCGAAATTGGATCCAATTGGCTCTTCGAAACCGTCGTGTGAATTGGTCCTTCTCTTCCTGCTGACTCCCGTTATTGGAATTGAATGGGGCATTTCAGTATGCCCCGAATGATTGTAACGGGGTGACTGAACCTGACCACTCAATATTTGTACAGGAGTTGGTCGATGCTTCCAATATTCGAGGTAACTGAATATTAATAAAATTTTCCTTTCTTTTTATTTTCACTGTATACTCGTGTTACAACATGACACCAGTGCGTTCTCGAGCAGGAAAGCATGTAATACGACATAAAGTGGTGAACCCGACATGAATATTAATAAAAGTCTCCTTTCTTTATATTTTCACGGTATACTCGTGTTACAACACGACAACGTTAGTTCGGATATTGAAAAAAATTGTAATGGATTCTAAGCGTGATTGGGATTTTAAACTTGCTTCACCACTTTGGGCTTATTGAACTACTTACAAGATTTCTACAAGAGCTACATCTTTTTCTTTGGTATATGGAATAGAAATCATTTTGCCAATAGAATTTGAAGTCCCATCCTTAGGCATTGCCATTGATAAAAGATTGGATACTTTTCAATCTTTGAAAGAATGATTAGAGCATCTAGAATGACTTAATGAGATTCAAAAGTTTGCAGCTCAACACATAAACACAACTGAGAGGAGAAGGAAGAAGATCTTTGATAAAAAGATAAAAAAACATCTTCTTACTCCAGGAATGTAGGTGATGGTTCAAGATGCAAGGAAACTAGAATTTCCACCCAAATTTGATGCACTTAGGATTGGGCCTTATATTATCAAAGAAGTCTTTGATAATAATTCAATTCAACTTAAAATATTAGATGGAAAAGATTTTCCTATATGAACTAATAGAAGTCATTGTAAGGAATATAGAATGTAAACATTGGCTCCAATACCAATATACATTGTCATTTTTTTTTATAGTAGTTTTAAGTCAAACCTATAGGTTACTATCCCTTTAATATACTTTAATGCTAGGCTCAAGGCACAGGCAGTGAGTATGGTTAAGTATTTTTTCTTGAGTCATGGACGTCTTCCATGAGGTCTATAGAACTCAATTTTATTGTTATGAATTATTTTTTATAAACATGTGAGTCCCACAAATTGATCTTAATTAGTGGATTAATTAAAAACGTAGTTTTAAGACATTCAATTATACAAATCTTAAGAATAGAGATTTTTTTTTCTTGACTATTTAAGTATTTATTATAATTTAGAAGTATTTATAAGTTGCAAAAGTGTTATTAGAAGAAAAGTTATAAAAATGGAGTCTTAATAAGGCTTGGAAGCAATTATCTTAGTTAGTTTAGTATTTTTCTTATTGTTAAGTATTAAGAGTTAGTTATTGAAACCAATATCTCCATTGGCTCCTATCTACATGTATTACTTATGAAATCCTATCAAGGATTAGTTAGTAGTTAGAAGAAGCATGAAAAAGAGCTTCATGTCTTTTTAGTTAATATTATAAAAAATAGGATTTTTAGTGGATTTAAATTGATTTTATTACTATAAAAAATCACAAAGATAGGAAAATGTAGCCTCATATGGATATTAATATTATAGAAATATTATAGGATTTTTTAGAATTTTTTAGATTTTTTTATGAATTTTTAGAGAAAATTTTAAGACTTTGATAAAATTGAGTTTTATCACCTTGAGAGCCATTATGAAGAAATGAAGCAAGATTTTGAAGACTATGTAAGGTTTCCAGGCTAATTGGGTGTTTTTGAACATCATGGTGAAGTCAAAAATGCAAAAAAATTAGTTTTATTAGTAGAAAATAGAAGGACCAGCAGCTAGTGTAATCCTTGTAGGAAGAGAGGTGCACAATTCCCATATGGATTGTAGCACCTTGGGTATAGGTAGGAAGATAAGACGAAGAACTCAAGGCCTCTTGATGGGAGAATATACACTACTTGTGAGCCTTGGTGAGGCTCGAACTCCTGATTTCTTAAGCAAGTTACCCTTGAGGTAAAAATTATTCACTTAACTTTTCTATTATTTACATTCTATCTTTAATCTATCATAACTTATTCATAGTAACTTGAAATTACATGATTTTTATGTCATTGGAAAGATAAAAAAATTTTCTATTTAAAAATATTTTTTTACTTTTTACTTTTTACTGGGTGAAAATCCAGTGAACGGACTGTGATTTTGTTTTGGATGTTGTGATTACTTGATTTTATCTCTTTTACTTATATTGTGGTTGTTCCTCCTTGGTCTTTTGCCAATTGCTTACTTCACTTCACACTACCAATTAAAAGAAACTCTTAATTGAGGCCATCTTGTAATTGGGGCTAAGGAGTGAAATTTACACTCATAAACCATGGAACTACGTTTTTTCTTTTAGGCCATCTAGTTGCTTGCTATTTGCAACTAGCCAAAAAAGAAATAACTTCACAATTGCTAGCCATAGGCATACCACCAAATAGTGTTGGCATTGCCTTATATGAGAGTAATACTAATAGCAAAGTCATATTCAAATTATTTACAATGAGCAACAAAATTTATATCACATTACACTTGCTAGATGATCAACTATTATATGTCTTATGAAAACTTTACTAGGTACTAAATACCATTTTATTTATTATTATGATAAAAAAGATAAAATTACTTGTCTATGTTTGCACATTTTCACTATGTTCAACTTACAAAAAAGTACCATTTTTCCATTGTCATGGATTGTACATATAAAATAAATAGATTTAAAATTTAAATATTACATGTTGTGGGAATAATAAGTTTCAATACCTGAATTACCATTAGTGTTGCTTTTCTTCAAGAAGAAATAAAATCCTTCTTTTATTGAGCATTAATCCAACTTCTATACGTTTATAAATTTTTTTGACATATTTGTATTGATATTGATAGGTATTTAGTATTAATATATGTAATTGAATTAATATTTTTTACTTCAAATATATTACTTTATATTTCGAATATATAAAAAAATATACTAGAAAATTGTAAAAAATACTTTTTAAATGAAATAGAATCAGGATGGACTTTATTTCACAAATTAGACCACTATACTTAGTGCATGTTTTGTGGCACTTTTTGATTTGGAGTGGACTAATCTTTGCAATAAGTACATTCTTACTATTGTTCATATAGCTATTTATTACTTAAAGAATACTTGGATACCACACAAGAAGAGATTTATTAAAGCTTGGATAAATAATCTACTTTATCTTGGAAGTGTAATTACATCACAAGTAGAAGGTCAATATTTAGTATTAAAATCCTACTTAAAAGTCTCTACCAAATACCTTAGAGAAGTTCAAATTTCTCTTTCATTTTTTTAAAAATACAATAAGATAATTGAAGGATTGAAAAAGTTCAAAACAAATCCGTATTGTTCATCAACAAAATATTGGTTTCTTCACCAATATTGTGAAACATATAGCTTTACATGGTTTTAATCTTATTCTTGAGGAGTATAAACAAACGAGAGTAGAAATTGATGAACACAATTTTTTTTATACAATGACAATGACAAACACATTAAATCTACCATATAAGCATCACATACAAATTTTATTAAGAAGATGAGTTGTTTTTTCAATTATTAATTTTTACCATTAATACTACTAAGTAAATACTTTTGACAAGTTTATTCCAATACCACCTACAATTCTATTTTCTTTTAAAAGTTTACATCCACTTTATGCTATTGTTAGTCAAATTTTTGATATTTTATTTTTTTACTAATAAGAAGATCTATATAAAAGATTGGTTGAATTTTAAATAATAATTATGCAATTAAAAAATCCATTAGTGAATTTCCCAAAGGAAAGACCACAATGAACAAAAAATAGAGCCAGAATTAACATGCATATAAAAACATTAAAACAACAATCTATATCACAATTTAAAACTATAGAAACAAGAATAAGAAGGGACTTTTGCAGCAATTATAAGTCAATAGAACATAATATCTACACATGTCCTTCAAGGACAACTTTTTCTTTGTAATTTTTTATAAATAATTTACAAATAGAGTCAAGTTCAACAATATATTAGCAATAATAGGGAAAAAAAAAAAAAAAAAAAAAAAATGCCAACTTGCTCTTTATCTCAATGAAAAATGAAGTAGTGAAATAAACTTCTACTTAAAATTGCTTCATAGAAGCAATAAGTTCAATTGATTGCTTAAAAAGAATATATAAATTGGATTGCAATCATGATAAATGAGAGGAAAAAACCTCCTAAAAAGTACTACATTCCTTGATCAACTTTGCAACATCATCCAACACACTGTCAATGGTAAAACTAACCTTTGTATCTATGGAAAAGATGCCATTGCTCTCCATCTCACACCACCATAAATCTCATAGACCTCCAAATCCACGGCAATTGACAAATATCTCATAGTCATCCATGTATTCTTTGTCTAAGTTCCAAAACCTTAGATTCCCTTGTTGTAATGTAATATGACTAATGAATGAAAGAAAGAGGAAAATATTATAATATAGAAGATCTTATTTTAAAATATTATAGCAAGTATCTTAGAAAGTATATAATAGTCAAAAAGATAGTAAAACTAAAAGATACTATTGCTCCCTTTTCATGAAATAGGTTTCTATTTACTTTATAGGACCATAAATAAGACAAAAAAAAAAGTAGATTAGAAAATAAAATAATATAGACATGTATAGGAGGGATTTATAAATAGATTTTACTAAAAATTACCTCAAGAAGCTAAGAATTGATACCCGAAGAGGACCAATTGGCAACCTAGGTCGAAATCAGATTGCAAAGCACAAAACTATACACCTAGTGTGACTTTAGGATTTTTTTGTAAATCTAAGACTAAGATTTGATAGCAAACTTGAGAAGGTTTTCTTAAGCATTAATTTTTATTGATTTAAATATGTAATAACTTTATAAGAGCTTTATAAAGTCAAAATTATTTTGAGTGACTTTGGCATTTATAAAATAAAAAAAGTATTATATTTTGGAGAATTTCATGAGTTTAATAGTATATATACAATTTAAACTTCAAAGACTTATGAGAATAGTTATCTAGAGTATATACTGTAAGTTTGACCTTAATCAAATGGATGATTTAAAGGTTATTGAATTTCAAGTAGGTTGAGGTCTCAAAAATTGGACTTTAAGAGATAGTTAGGATTCCTAAGATCTTTAACAAGCTACTAGTTAGATTGGAGTGAAATTTGTGTATAAAATTAATAGACTTGATTTGTTATAAAAATGTGACTTTTGAGAACAATTAAATGGTGTGAGAAAGAAATATTGGCACTAAAAGACTACCATCTAGATTGAAGATGGGGGCCACCTGATACCTAAGTGGATTTTGATATTTTTCTTTTATATGGTAAGTTTGATTCTCTTTAAATTTTATTTGCTTATTTTCAACTTAGTTGTTGAGAAGTTTGTAAAATTTTAAGTAAGATCAATGGTTTAATCAATAAATATTAAGGTCCTAAACTAAACTAGGATTAAGTTGAGTTGGTTAGGTTTTACTTAAGGTTTGATTTAGGATTACGATTTTATTAGGATTTGGGATTGGATTCGCATTTAAGATTTTTTTAAAATTTAGGATTAAATATTTGCTTTAGGATTTGCTTAGAATTTAGGATTTAGGATTTAGCCTAGAATTTGATTCAAATCTATTAGGGTTTTAAATAGGATAAAATTAAGACTTGGTTGAGATTTATTTAAGATATATTTTTGATTATTCTAATATTTCTTTAAAATTTCTTAAAGATTCTTTTAAGATTTATTGTGGATTTTTTTGAAGTCCTTTAAGATTTCTTATTGTTTCTTTTGTAGTTTCTCTAAGGTTTCTTTTTAATTTAATTAAATCTTATTTAGCATTATAAAGGTTTAATTAGAGTTTATTTAGTATTCTATTAGGATTAGGATTTTGTTGTTGCAATTTCCATTCTACCTTTTATAGTTAGATGACCAGTGCATTCTTGACTAAGACTTCATGTAATATGACATTATTTCTTCTCCTCTCCAAAAAAAACAAATACCTAAACTAGTAGTTCAAGAAACAAAATCGAATATAGTGGCTTGCGCTAACTTTTTATATTTATTTTTATCCCAAGATTAATAGGGAGATCTAATAAAACCAAATATATTGCTTACAAAGAGTATAAACTAGAAATTTGTCATTAAGATAATTAAACCACTAATAAAATATCACCACCATTACCTTTCAAGATTGAAAAGTGAAGAAGTTTGAAGAAGAAAAAGAAGAAGTAGTAGCATGTCTTAAATCCAAGTTTGTGGAATAGTGAAGAATGAAGAAGAAGACACAATGCAACCAAGCAAGTGGAGACAAAAACCATACAAAAAATAAAATAACAAAAAAAAATTGTCTTCTATTTTTGCTACTACAGCTATGAGTAGTATTGATTGTTGTCGCTGCCTAGATTAAACTAGTAGTTATATGTCATCTACCACTACCATCCAAAAATAAAATTAAAAAAAAATAGAAAATCATGTCCTCTATACAAAACAAAAAAAATCAATGAGCAATAAAATGCATCCAAATTTCACAACCCAACTTTTGGTAGTTCACTAATAGATCTATCTATCTATCTATCCACCCATATGCTAGATACAAAATCAAGAAGATAACTAATAAGACTGAGGGTGACAATAGAGATGATAGCGATATGGAAAGAGAAAGATGGCTGGAAAATGATAGAATTCAAGGCCCAAGAATGTAAAGTGGTTCTTCTTGTAAAAGAAGGAAAGACCAACATTGCCCTCATTCCAATGGAGAGTGGGGCAATGAGATAAATTTGTGGCAAGTTCCTTCCTCTTTTAAACAAATAATTAGGATTCTATAATTAAGAACTACAATGGTTATTATTATAGATGGTAGCAATGAAGATTAGATTATCATGATTGTAGATGAATGTGCTTTGTTTTCATTGATTGTAAATCTAATGGTAAAAAAATGAATCTAAAAGTAATTATTTTTTCATAATTGTGATGATGGATGAATCACTTAAGTAAAAAATTGGATTTTTTTTATCATTCTTCTTTAAAATATATTATAATATATTAATAATTTATTTAAAATCCAAGCATATTTGAATAAATTATGAAAACCAAAAAATTATATAAAAAAATTCATTGGGACTTGCATAGTAATTTGTAAAGTGGTATAATATAAGATTTGAATTTTGATCTTGTGTACATATTATGGATTTTCCATTCAATATTGAATTCAATATGTATGTTCTTTTGGTTGAAAATGTTCAATTTTACTGAAAAATTTGGGGGATTTGTCTCTTGGACCTTGGGATCTATCTCACATTCTAGACTGTACAAAAGTTGTATTGAGTTTAAAAGTCGTTGTGAGAAAAAATTTCCTCCACAAGTTTCATTTTTTACACCCAGTTTTAATTTTGTATACAGAAATACACACAAAAATGATAGCAGAATGTACTATCATTGTAGTTTGAAACCCATCATATTTGTATATTCATGTCACTCACAATCCTGAAGTTTCAATTGATTTTGCTTTGTTGTTTTCGCTGTACAAGTTTGCCAATCTTGCTACTTTGACTGCTCATTGCTGCACCTTTTGGCATTAACATATGACCCCCGGACCTCGATCTCTATCTCCCAATTCATGTGAATTAAGTTCGTTTCCGTGCGTCTCTAGTTGTCATGCAAGCCGTTAGCAAAAGCAGGCATAATTTCTAGTTTCAGTTTCCAAGGAAGAATAACAAATAACACAAATACACACAGAAAGAGAGAAAGAAAGAGTTGAGAGTATAAAGTGTCGTGCACAGTGGAATTATAAACGAAGAATCTATATGCAGAATTGCTAGAGCTACCAGTGCCTTTCGCAACACAACATGGATTTCATCGCAGGTTGCCAATCGCTTGAAGATGCACACGTGAAAAACACATGCACAGACACTGAGCAGTGTGACAAAAACATCGTGATCGTGGTCTTGGTCCAGAAGAATTTGCTTCCTCTCGGCTACGATGCAGACCTTCATCTGGTGCACCACTTGTGGAAGCTCCAGTGAAGTAGATGAAGAATCTGCATCATAACCCAGTGGGCGCAAATGGGAGGATCCTTGAATCCGAGGTACGAAACGGAAGACACGCCTGGAACACAAATCTGTGCACCAGAAACAGCTCCTCAAGTGGGTGTGTGTGTAAGTGTGGGTGGCAAAAGACTTCCGAGTGAGATGGACTGTCTCGCTTGGAAAACAGGGAGGATCAGCGATGGGTTAGTGATGCTATTGCAATGTGAGGTTGCAAATGAGTGTATATGTATATGAGCTGGGGTTGCGGGCGCCGGAGTGCATGGATCAAGTTGACCCGATTTTCGTGATGCGGCTACCGGTTCCGGCGGGAGAAATGGCTGCTGCCGAAAGCCTTGTGCCTTTGGATCTTGTGCGCAGGCTTTTCCCCTGCTAATCTTCTACAAAGCTCTCCCAATGACATCTACGAGGGCCAGTTTCCACTCCTTGCAAATGTAAAACATGGCCGTGGCAATGGTGAGGTTATCGGACCCACCGACCATCTGAAATCCTACCTGTAACGGACGAGAACATGTGTCGTGCAAGTTCGGACGATGCAAAGGGTGGAGGTGGCTGTTGCTAGCACACTCATCGACCACATGAAGAAGTTTAACATGAAGTAGCCATATTCTGCGCTTCTTTGTGTAAGAGTTTGCGCACAGTTTGATGGTTTCTGCGGTGCAGCTTTCGGTGAGTTTCTGTGGGATGTAATGGCCCAAATCGATATCGGTTCTGGCTATAATCCATATACCAATCCCCGGTAAATGATTCTTTTCCGTTTATGTGAAATTCAACGGGCAGACATAACCAAAGTCTGAGGTCCCCGAGGTATGACAGCTTTCGATGAGTAGGTTGCGATGGGATTACAGACAGCCGATGCATTTGTGTGGACAGCGGCACTGCAGGATTGCAGTGCCATGGCGAAGATCTGCATCAAAGCTACCACATCGAGTTAAGTACATATGTGGACTCCGACTGTGATCCCACGTCGTACCTAACCTGGTGCCAAAGCTGTTGAGGAATCCGAAATTCTCACAACCTATCACAACATACCGGCTGTGTGGTCACAGCAAGTGTGTCTGCACGGATGCATGAGATACTGAATCCCTGACACTAAAGTCATTCAAGTGTTTTCTTTATCTGCAAAATCCTGTCACCTCGTGGGTTCAACTATCTCAGCGTAAAAGCAAACTATTCTCGTAATGAACAATGAGACAAAAGGTCGAGTTACGGATATTCTGATTAGCACTAATGGACATTCTCATCCCATCAGCGAGCTCAGCAGCAGTGAACAGCTATTAAGCGAATTTCGAATCGTAATGAGACAGTGATCGACACTGCCACCGCTCAAAGTTGTGCGTTCACCAACCCCAGGTCAAGCAGTGAACGTATACCCAGAACAGTCATCCTCGTGAAGCACCCTCCGTGGAGGGAAGCGATCTTCGTGACGTCACAGATGCTTCAGTGAAGACGGACCAAGTCAACAAGGCCGACACGCTTGGTTTCTAGAATATGAGCTGCTAACCATAAAAGAAATAAAGCACCCCACGCGAGCTTTCCAGTGATGGAGCGTCGCATGATTGGTGAAACTAGTAAGCGACAGGTGCAGTGGTGATAGCAGCCGCGTGGTCTCCTTCTCTCCCTGCAAATCGTAGCCAAAACAAAGGGTGACGAAAGAGAAAACCTTTGAGCTGGAAACGGCCAAACGTCACCCGACGTAGGATTTCCAGTTCACCAGGCACTTGCTTGCTCGCACTTCTCACTAATCTTCATGCGCACTGAAAATCTCTTCCAGTGCAGCAGCGGCACAGCAAATCCTCCTCTCACAGTCTGCGGCCCATTCGTCGTCAAACATTGCGCTCTGGATTTTATTCTACTATTAAATCGGGAGGGAGAGATTCGATTCCTCGCCGGCTTTAGTGCAGTGACAAAATCGTAACTCTCTGGTCGCCGCGCGCAACTACTCGCTGTCTCGTTCCGGTGTCCATTCCTTTGTTTGTTCCTTTATGAATTTGGAAAACTTTTTACTCCTGATTTGGCCACTTATCTGCTGTTTCTTCCACTCATTCTTTGCTGTCTCTCGAACTTTCTATGTATAGATGGACGTATCTTAACTTTCTTTGCTATGACCACCACCCTCCTCTTCAATGGTATTTGTCAGTATTAAAGTCATCTTGTACGTTTGCTTCCTTCCTTGGTGACGAGTTCACTTTCTAGAGGTTGTGGCTTTCTTTTATGGGGCTTTTTGGGTTTTCCATTTAAAGTGGCGTGTGTGTCAATAAAAACATCGGTCCTGTAAATATTAATACGAGTATTGTTATGTTTTTTTCAAAACGGATGATTAAAGGAAAAAAAGAAAATGAATAATTGTCAATAATCAATAAAGAGTCAATGGTGGGGCAGAACCATCTTGAAATAGCTCCCTCCCTATTAAGACGAGGGTGTTGATTCTTGTTGGAGAGTGTAGCGCTGTTCATATTAAAATATTTTAATATTGTGGGCTAACAATTTTTCACATGTTTAGGGAGTGTTTGTAGGCACATTGTATTTGGGACTGGGCCACTTCTATTGTGCACAAGTTGGTCTCTAGTCAAAGGGATTGGTGATCACAAAAAGTATTCATGTGGTGACAAAGAATTATTATCAACAAAATACACTAAGATACAATTGTTTTAACTCAATTTGGCCTCTCTTCAAATGATTTCACATGTATACTACATAATTAAAAAAAATCAAAAAATCAGAAAACACATGTATTTGAATATAAGACATGGAGAGAGAAGTTGATATAGAAAAATCCAAGAGAGCACAATCAACACATGCAAAAAAAAAAATAATAAAAAAAAAAGTTGGATAGTTGTAACACATTTTTCAAGTAGTGGAACAAATCATGAATAGCAATAAAAAAAATAAAAAATAAAAAATATGTTATACATTAGAATTGGTATGAAAATATTTTTAATAATGTCCCAGACTCTAGCCTAATAGTATACTAGGAAGTATATTCCAAATAAATAGAACATAAATTAGTATTGGACATACTCTTTGCATGACAAATCTTGGCCTATAGATTTTTTTTTACTTTTCTATTTTCATTTTTTAAATTCAAAACTGCAATAATCTAAAATATTAATTGTTTCAATTTCATATAATATAGCAGGTCTCCTTTAGTTTTTTTATACAAATGAAAAAGCAAGAATATTAATCATTACTTTCCACTTAATTCTAAAGATTCATATATTTGGTTCAAGAATTGATATTTTGTATAATAAGTTATATATAGTGTAAATTTGAATAAATTTTATGCCACCTTATTGTTGTAAGTAATAAGAGATTTATGTCTCTTTAATTTTTAAGAAATTTTACACAAGTTTACTAGTCATTTTTCCTTCAATTATATAGTTGTATTTTATTTTCAATCCTAACCAGGACATGTTATTAACATTTCAGATGTAGAATAATGAAAGCTATTTCTTTATATTTTATATTTTGAAAAAGATAACAAAAGATTTTATTTTGAGAACATTTTTTTTTTCCCACAATAGAAGCACTTATTACAAAGGGGTTAGTAATATTATATTTTTAGAAATTAAAGATAAAGGGATTAATTATAATTTAAAATTAATTTTTAAAATAAAATTATAGTAAATTCTTTTGAATCATTATCTGATTCTAGTGTAATAGAATCAACTTCTAAACAAAACTATAAGTGTATATTACATTTCTTTACATATGAAATGTACAATACATATTTAAATGTTTAATTTTGAATGTTATTCTTTTTCTTATTTTCATTCAATCACAACATATTTTTTTTCAAATGAATTTTCTAAATTTATAGGTGTTTCTTCTTTATGAAATTTAAAATTAGAATATCTATGATTAGAACTTATTAAATTTAGCAACATTTATTTATTGCAAATTCAATGTATACCATATGCATATAAAATTAGCATTGTAATGCTCATTTTTAATCTTATCAAAAACAGCAATTAGTTTTCCTAATATATTAAAATAAGTTGGAGATCTTCTTTAAGGACTTTTAATGGCACTATTCTATTCAGAGCCTTTGAGTATTAATACTTTACAACTTATTACCTCTAAAAACTTTGTTACCACTCACAGTTATCTACACAGTAAGTGTAAAGTGAGCTACAAAGACATATTTATCAAAACTTCAAATCTGCTAAGCATGGATGAAACTTGTAAAAATACATATCAACCTCAATTTTTCTTTAATTTATGATGGTTAAGTAATGTGTATTTGATGATTAAAATAAAACGAAATAAAAAAAAAAAAAAAAAATCCTTTTGATATTCAGGAATCTCTCTTTATATATGTAATTTTTTATATTTCAATTTCTTTTTATCTTTTTTTTATAATTTAGTTTACATTATTACATGACATTTTTTGAAGTGTTAATTTTTTTTTGTGTAAATATTTATATTTTAAACTAAATATCATTTCAAATATATATTAAATTTGAAAATGGTTTTAAAATCTTCAAAATATAAAGATTGAATTTTTTTGACCATTGCAAACAGATTTGATCTTTGATAGCAAATCTGATTTATATGTGAAATGTATAAATATATTTTACTACATAAGTTATTGTTTACACTTAACATACATAAAACAATCTATGTATGTATGTATGTATGTATACATATATATTTATATATAGAAAAAAATAAAAAAATAAAAAATCTCAAATAATGATGCAAAGATTTGAATTGTTCTTATACCTCATAAAAAGTTCTTCATATTATATAGCTTGCCAATATTTAATTTAATTTTTTTAAAATTAATATAGACAAAGATTCTAAATATGTAAGATGTTTAATATTTTTAGTTCAATTATTCAATTGCTTTATATATATATATATATATATATATATGTATATATTTTTTAATTTTAATTTAATTTAATTTAATTTTTTGTAGAAGTTGCTTATTGAATTAGCTCTCTTGTAGATTCTAGAAGATAATATTATTTTGCTATGTTGAAATAAATGCAACCTATCTCACTTTTTCTCTTCATGGAACCATTGAATTAATTATTTTTAGTACAAAGTCTATTGAAGAAGCACAAGTTATAAGTTTTAACTCTTAATATTAATAAGATTGAATATAAAAAAAATATAGAATATAATAACTTTTACTTCTAACATCCTTTATTTATGGGTGGTGATTGCTATCCTAATGGGAAATTTACAACCCTTTACTTTTATATTCATCAAACAACATATCAAATATATTCTTTAGTATCTCATGTACTTCAAAGATATGGTTTAATATGTATTTTATGCTCTTAGGATCTTTTGATATTTTACCTACTATAGAGATATTATCAAGGACATGAACCTCAAAAATTTAAATATCAATACACTCTTATGTTACTCAAAAAGACTAAAAAATTACTCAAAGATGATATAATATTAAACTAGAATGGCTATCATTAAAGACAAGAAGACTAAAAAGTCTTAAAAGAAGACAAAAGACTTAAAAAGCATTGATAAGAGTAAAAAAGGCTTTACTTTTGCCTCCATATATATTCTTAACTAAGAGCTATATGGTGATGTCCTATAAGACCTCTAAAACATGTTGACTTTGGAAGATACTTATCTTAACTTGCAAGGCAAGTTTTCTATATGGGTGCTACATAATTAGCTTGTTCTACAAGCTATCAACACAAGGTTAACTTATTGATCAAGTTTCTAATCTATCAATTAATTACAAATATATGTAAAGTCAAAGTAGCATATATGAAGCTTTTAAGGAGTTTTATTAGAAAATATTATGAAATAAATCTATTTTTATTTACTTCTATCTAATGTCAAAGACAAGAACTCGATAAAAAAAGAAATTCAGACAAGTGAGCCTTCATTCAAAGAAAGGTAACAAAATATAAATAAACAAGTATCTATATTGAAAAAGAAATTGAAATGGCTATTGCCAAAAGACAAGAAAACTAGAGATCCTTGAAACTAGACTAGAAGCAAGAAAGGAGTTCACAAGAGTGAAGAAGGCTTCACTCTTGTCTCTATATCTACTATCTAACTAGTGGCTACGTGGTAACATTCTATAGGACCTCCAATATGTGTTGACTTTGTAGGACACATGCCTTGACTTATAAGGCAAGTTTTTCTATGTGTGGGCCACATAGTTAGCTTGAAGACCAAGCTAACAACATGTGTGGCACATGGCCAACTTGTTGACCACGTTTTTAATCCAAAAAGTGTCACGGACATACATATAATTACCTATATGAATAGATAAAAGTATATAAAAGTAGATAAAAGTAGGTTAATTGTGTAATATCTTTTAGAGAAGCTTCTTAGAAGCTTCATAGACGCTGCTTTGACTTTATAGGAGTCTATAGTTGACTTTTAGGTTAGAAACTTGGTCAACAAGTTAGCCATGTGCCACACATGTTGGAAGCTTAAAGAACAAGCTAACTACGTGGTCCATCCATAGAAAATTTGCCTTGCAAGCAAAGGCATGTGGCCTAGAAAGTCAACATATATTGGAGGTCTTATAGAACATCGCCACGTGGCTTCTAGTTAGATAGTATATATAGAGGCAAGAGTGAAGCCCTCTTCACTCTTGTCAACTCCTTTCTTGCTTCTAGTCTAGTTTCAAGGATCTCTAGTTTTCTTGTATTTTGGCAATAGCCATTCCAGTTTCTTTCTTAATATACATATTTCTATTTTGTCCTATTTCTTTTTGAGAAAAGTCTCACTTACTCTTTAGCTTTCATCGAGTTCTTTTCCTTGACAGATTGACAAGAGTACACTTACAATATCAGAGCTTTGTCTTTTCTTGATTAAGAGTGGATTACCCCTTTTTCTTGATAAGACATAAGCGCATTAGAAGTTGCGGATTACCCTCTTTTAAACTGATATTGTTCTTAGTATTTTCTTTGTTATCAATTCCTCTCTTCTATTTTGTTTTGAGCGTTATTAGACATCTTCTCTTTTGTAAGTGCTACTATGGAAGAGCTTGTTGAAATGAAGAGTACAATGGCACAGATGCAAGAACAATTGAGGGAGTTAATGCTTGCGATGCATCAACTCAATTTACCACCACAAGGAGCAACAAGAATGGTAGGAAGTGAAGATATAGAGATGATTGGGGCTGCTTCAACATCTGCACCAAACCATGTTCCTTCTCCCAGAATGGAACACCCTTCGAGTGTTAGAGAACCGAGAGTTGCCTTGCCCGAGAAGTTTGATGGTACCAGATCCAAGTTTCGAGGATTCATCAATCAGGTCCAACTAGTGATTGAACTTCAATCCCAGAGCTATCCAACTCCAGGGTCACAAGTTAGATTCATTGGTACACTTCTTTCAGGTTCAGCATTGTCATGGTTTTCATCTTTTCTTGAACGACGAGATCCAATATTGGATAATCTGGAGGCTTTTTTGGCGGAGTTTCGATCCATGTTTGGAGAACATGATGCAATTCGTGTTGCAACCAACAAGATCCGTATTTTGCGACAAGGCAATCGATCAGTAACATTATATGCTTCGTAATTTCGACAACTTGCAACAGATATCAAGTGGGATGATGCCGCACTTGTGAGTCAATTTCTCTACGGATTACAATATGAGGTAAAGAAATTGATGCTTAATTTACCTGATCCTCAAACATTGAGTCAAGCAATTGACTTTGCTGTGAAGTGCGACAATCGACTTTTTGAATTTCGATCCGAGAGTCGCACAAGTGGGCCTCAACGTTACTACAATTCAATGGCAACACCGACGTCTCCTCAACACATACCTTCAGAAGTAGAGGATATGCAAATTGATGCGGTATGTTTCAAACCTCTTACTGAGCAAAAAAAGTCTCGTCGTCGACAAGAAGGATTGTGCTTATATTGTGGAGAACCTAAGTACACTGCTCAACATTGTCCAAAGAAGCGACGTAACTACAAAATGAGGAGTACGACTGTGAAAGAAGACAGTATGTCGGAAAACGAGTACGTCCAGCTACAATAGGGACCGTGCGGCTGGAATCTTGTACAACTTCTAATGAAGGTCCTATCTTCTCCTCAAAACCATCTCCTTGTTTTATAATAGATGTGCGTTTAGGACCTAATAATTACAAAGCCTCTGCCTTGATAGATTCAGGAGCCTCAGCTTGTTTTTTAGATGAAGAATTTGCTAGATGTCATAGAATATCATTAATACAAAAAACTAAACCTGTACACGTAGAAGTCATAGATGGTCGTCCGTTGTCTTCTGGAGATGTAACTCACGAAACACTTCCTGTAGATGTAGTAATAAATGGTCATAGTAGTTGCGTAATTTTTAATATAATTAGATCTCCCTCTAATCCAGTAATTTTAGGCTTATCATGGTTAGAAAAGTATAATCCTCGAATAGATTGGATTTCTCGTAAACTTGATTTTCCTCGGAGCATTAGTAACAGTTCTATTAATCAAGTAAAAAACCATGAGTCTAGTATAGTAAAACCCGCACTTATAGGTGCAAAAGCATTTATACACACAGCAAAAGAAGGATCAACTTTTGCTATTTATGCTGCACCTATTTCTGAAAGCGTAAAGACTTCAAGTGGCATTCCAAGTCAATATCAGGATTATCAAGACGTTTTTGAAAAAAAGAATGCAGATATTCTTCCTGAGCATCGCCCATACGATTGTTCAATCGATCTCAAGGAAGGAACTCAGCCACCATTTGGACCAATTTACAGTTTATCGCAAGATGAGTTGGCTGAACTCAAGACATATATTGATGAGAATTTAGCGAAGAATTTCATACGCCATTCAAAATCTCCAGCAGGAGCTCCAATTTTATTCGTAAAGAAAAAAGATGGATCTTTACGAATGTGTGTTGACTATCGAGGACTCAACAAGATCACAATCAAGAACAGGTATCCATTACCTTTGATATCAGGACTCCTTGACCAGTTAAATCAAGCTAAGATCTATACAAAAATAGATCTAAGAAGAGCATATAATCTAGTACGGATCAAAGAAGGAGATGAATGGAAGACTGCGTTTCGAACCAGGTACGGGCATTTTGAATATAATGTCATGCCTTTTGGACTCACGAATGCACCAGCTGCTTTTCAACATCTCATGAATGATGTATTTCGTGAATTCTTAGACAATTTTGTCGTCTGCTACCTAGACGATATCCTGATTTATTCTAAGAATGTTGAAGAACATGAAATACATGTTCGCCAAGTATTACAAAAACTTAGAGATGCAAGATTGTACGCCAAGATAGAAAAGTGTGTATTTCACACTACTCAAGTTGACTTTTTAGGATACATCATTTCAAATGATGGTCTTATGATGGATTCTAAGAAAGTCCAAACAATCATAGATTGGAAGATTCCAAAGACTGTAAGAGATGTCCAATGTTTCTTGGGATTTGCCAATTACTATCGGATCTTCATCAAAGACTTCTCACGAGTTGCAGCTCCACTTACACGCTTGACTAGTAAAGATAAATTCCAATGGAATCAAGAAGCGGAAGCAGCATTTGAAGCCTTGAAGACATCGTTTGTCTCTGCACCAGTCTTATATCGTGTTGACTTTTCCAAGGTATTTTTTATGGAAACAGACGCATCGGATTTTACCTTGGGTGCAGTTTTATCACAAATGGGAACAGATGACAAACTTCATCCGATAGCTTTTCATTCAAGAAAATTCTCAGCAGCCGAGATCAATTATGAGATCCACGATAAAAAACTTCTTGCGATCGTGGATTCCTTTCAAGAATGGCGTCATTATCTAGAAGGCGCTTCTAGTCCAGTCACTGTGTATACAGATCACAAGAACCTCGAGTATTTCATGTCAGCACGCGTGTTGAATCGTCGTCAAGCTCGTTGGAGTATGTCTTTGTCAAGATTTGAGTTCATTATCACTTATCGGCTAAGAAAACAACAAGGTTTGTCCGATGCCCTGTCTGGACGTTCTTATTTTGCACCAAAAGAAGGAGATGCAGCTTTTGAGCAATAAAGAACGGTCCTCTTGAAACCGGAGCAATTTCATCTCCGAGCAGTGAAATCAACATTGACTGTTGATTCAACTTTTCTCAAGCAAATCCAGTCCAGTATGTCCTCAGACCCTCTTGTTCATGATATCAAGAATAATTCTTCCAAGTCTCATGATTCCTCTAAGTTCGAGTTCAAGAATAATTTATTATATTTTGAAGGACGCCTATATGTTCCAGAAGGAAAAGCACGTTTGCGTGTTCTTCAAGCACGTCATGACTTTCCAGCAGCAGGGCACTTTGGATACAATAAGACTCTGGAACTCATATCAAGAGATTTTTGGTGGCCACAAATGTGGAAGTCAGTCAAAGACTTTGTACAATCATGTGATATTTGTTCAAGATCAAAAATTCCTCGACATCGACCTTACGGACTTCTTCAGCCATTACCTATACCAGAACAACCATGGTCTTCTGTTTCTATGGATTTCATCACAGATCTTCCAAACTCAAGATCTTATGATTCTATATTTGTGATAGTAGATCGTTTCACCAAGATGGCACATTTTATGCCATGTACAAAATCTATCACAGGTGAAGAAACAGCTAAGCTTTTCATTGATAATATCTATCGCTATCATGGATTACCCAAAGATATCATATCGGATAGGGGAACTCAATTTGTGTCGAGATTCTGGAGGACTCTTTTCAAGATTTTAAAAGTGGACATAAAGCTATCTTCAGCTTTCCATCCTCAAACTGATGGACAAACAGAGCGCGTAAACCAAGTCTTGGAACAGTATTTAAGGTGTACCATCAACTACCAACAAGATGATTGGACAAACCTTCTGCCATTGGCAGAGTTTGCTTATAATAATACGGTACATTCCTCCACGCAACAAACACCTTTCTTTGCCAATTATGGCTATCATCCACGACTTGATACTTTTGATTTTTCAAAAGTTAATAATCCTGCAGCAGAAGATATGGCAAATCGGTTGTCAGAGTTACATGCAATAATGAAGGCGCAGTTGAAGAAAGCTCAAGAACGACAAAAGATAAATGCAGATGTATATCGTAAAGAGCAACCACAACTCAACGTGGGTGATAAGGTATGGCTACTTCGTCGCAATATCAAGACCACTCGACCTTGTGACAAATTGGACTATCGTAGGCTTGGCCCCTTTTCTGTTTCTGAACAGATCAACCCAGTTGCATATCGGTTACATCTACCGGAGTCAATGAAGATCCATCCTGTATTCCACGTGTCTCTTCTTGAACCATATAAGACAGTGGATATACAAGGAAGAAGACAAATGCCACCGCCTCCTATAGAAGTAGATAACAATGAAGAATTTGAGGTGGAAGAGATATTAGACTCAAGGCGGCGCCGAAATAAGCTAGAATATCTTGTTCATTGGCGCGGATATGATATTAGTGAGCGCACATGGGAGCCATCCAGGAATCTAGCAAATGCATCAGCTAAAGTCAAAGTTTTTCATCAACGACATCCATCAAAACCAAGATGAAAACCTCTCTTATAAAAGAGACAAGATTGAGGCAAGATAACATTCAATTTCCTATCCTTGTTTGTAACTTCTTTGCATTTGTGACGCTAATTAGATGGAGAGCCAACAACCAGCGGATTCAACTCAAGAACCTTCGTTTGCTGACTTACCGGATGAGACATTGCGATTGTCACAACCTTCAAGACGACGCAACCGAGATGAAGATCCTCAAGAACGACATGTTCTTCCTCGAATAGATGGTGAGATACAACGCGTTTGGTATCACGACCTTGGAAGAGATTCTCGATGTTTGGTGATATTATTGGAGATAGGAACGACTCCTGATGGTGTTTCAAATATATTATTTGAAGGAAGTTATGAAGGCCTCAACAGTGATCAAATAACAGGGTGGTCTTCTCGCCCTGGAATGGGACACTATCGATGGCTAAGAGGACCCATCAACTATCTTCGAAGAGAACAAAGATCAGAGTATGTAGCAAATACAATTCGCCGCATATTAGATTTTCTCAATATATAATCACCGCTCCTCGTGGAACTTGTTCCTAGAAGGGGGGGTAATGTCACGGACATACATATAATTACCTATATGAATAGATAAAAGTAGATAAAAGTAGGTTAATTGTGTAATATCTTCTAGACAAGCTTCTTAGAAGCTTCATAGACGCTGCTTTGACTTTATAGGAGTCTATAGTTGACTTTTAGGTTAGAAACTTGGTCAACAAGTTAGCCATGTGCCACACATGTTGGAAGCTTAAAGAACAAGCTAACTACGTGGTCCATCCATAGAAAACTTGCTTTGCAAGCAAAGGCATGTGGCCTAGAAAGTCAACATATATTGGAGGTCTTATAGAACATCGCCACGTGGCTTCTAGTTAGATAGTATATATAGAGGCAAGAGTGAAGCCCTCTTCACTCTTGTCAACTCCTTTCTTGCTTCTAGTCTAGTTTCAAGGATCTCTAGTTTTCTTGTATTTTGGCAATAGCCATTCCAGTTTCTTTCTTAATATACATATTTCTATTTTGTCCTATTTCTTTTTGAGAAAAGTCTCACTTACTCTTTAGCTTTCATCGAGTTCTTGTCCTTGACAAAAAGTCAATTAAAGACACCTATGAAGTCAAAGCAGCGTCTATGAAGCTTTTAAGAAGCTTCCATATTAAATACTATAGAATTAACTTACTTTTATGTACTTTTACTTACTTCCACTTATTTGTATATGTAATTACTAGCTTACATGAATATGTCCGTGACATTATCCCCCCTTCTAGGGACGAATTCTACGAAGAGCGGTCATCATATGTTGAGGAAATCTATGATGCGATGAATTATATTCGCCACATACTCTGATCTTTGTTCTCTTCGAACATGATTGATAGGGCCTCTCAACCATCGGTAGTGTCTCATACCAGGGCAGAAAGACCACCCAGTTATTTGATCATTGTTGAGGCCTTCATAACTTCCTTCAAATAGAACATTTGGAACACCATCAAGAGTTGTTCCTACCTCTAGCAAAATCACCAAACATCGGGAGTCCCTTCTCAAATCGTGATACCAAACGCATTGTATCTCGCCATCTATTTGAGGAAGAACATGTCATTCTTGAAGATCTTCATCTCGTTTGCATCGTCTTGAAGGTTGTGAAAATCGTAATGTCTCATCCGACAGGTCAGCAAATGAAGGCTCTTGAGTCAAATCCGTTGGTTGTTGGTTCTCCATCTACTGAGCATCACAACTACAAAGAAGCTATGAATGAAGATTGAAAGTAGAATGTTATCTTGCCTAGATGTTGTTTTTTTTATAAAGAAGGTTTTCATCTTGATTTTGATGGATGTCGTGGATAAAAAGCCTCCACCACCTTTTTTTGTATTTATAAGATTCTTTATTGGCTCCCATGTGCATTCACTAATATCATATGCACGCCAATAAACAAGATATTCTAATTTATTTCGGCGTCGCCTTGAATCTAAGACTTTTTCTACTTTAAATTTTTTATTATTGTCCACTTCTATAGGAAGAGATAGAGCTTGTCGTCTTCTTGGTATGTCCACTATCTTGTATGGTTCAAGAAGAGATACGTGGAATACTAGATGGATTTTTATTGACTCCGATAGATATAAAGGATATGCAACTGGATTAATTTGTGCAAAAATAAAAAATGGTCCAAGCCTTCAATAGTCCAACTTGTCACAAGGACGAGTGGTCTTGATATTGCGACAAAGTAGCCATATCTTATCACCCAAGAGGAATGGTGGTTGTTCCTTTCGATAGACATCTGCATTAACCTTTTATTGTTCTTGAGCCTCTTTTAACTGCGCCTTCATCGTTGCATGTAGCTCTGATAAATGAATCGCCAAATCTTTCGCAACAAGATTATCAACTTTTGAAAAGTCAAAAGTATCAAGTCGTGGATGATAACCATAATTAGCAAAAAAAGGTGCTTATTTTGTAGAAGAATGTACCATATTATTGTAAGCAAATTATACCAATGGCAAAAGAGTTGTCCAATCATATGTCAAGGACAAAGACTCGATGAGGGAAAATATACACAAAAAGGCTATCTCGATATAATAAGTCAAAATATAAACAAGTAAGTATATTAAAAGGAAACTGGAATGGCTATTGCCACAAGAGAAGAAACTAAAGACTCTTGAACCTGGACTAGAAGCAAGAAAGGAGTTGACAAGAGTGAAGAAGCCTTCACTCTTGTCTCTATATATACTATCTAACTAGAGGCTACGTGACGACGTTCTATAGGACCTCCAATATGTGTTGACTTTGTAGGACACATGCCTTGACTTACAAGGCAAGTTTTTCTACGTGTGGGCCATATAGTTAGCTTGATCTTTAAGCTAACAACATGTGTGGCACATGGCCAACTTGTTGACCACGTTTCTAATCCAAAAAGTCAATTAAAGACACCTATGAAGTCAAAGCAGCGTCTAGGAAGTTTCTAGGAAGCTTTTATATTAAATATTATAGAATTAACTTACTTTTATCTACTTTTACTTACTTCTACCTATTTCTATATGTAATTATTAGCTTACATGATTATGGCCGTGACATTACCCCCCCTTCTAGAGACGAGTTCCACGAGGAGCGGTCATCATATGTTGAGGAAATCTATGATGCGACGAATTGTATTCGCCACATACTCTGATCTCTGTTCTCTTCGAAGATGATTGATAGGGCCTCTCAACCATCGGTAGTGTCCCATATCAGGGCGGGAAGACCACCCAGTTATTTGATCATTGTTGAGGCCTTCGTAACTTCCTTTGAATAGAATATTCGGAACACCATCAGGAGTTGTTCCTACCTCTAGCAAAATCACCAAACATCAAGAGTCCCTTTCCAAATCGTGATACCAAATGCGTTGTATCTCACCATCTGTTCGAGGAAGAACATGTCGTTCTTGAAGATTTTCATCTCGATTGCGTCGTCTTGAAGGTTGTGACAATCGTAATGTCTCGTCCGATAGCTCAGCAAACGAAGGTTCTTGAGTTGAATCCGCTGGTTGTTGGCTCTCCATCTAATTAGCGTTGTCGTGTTGTACCACGAGTATACAGTGAAAATAAAAAGAAAGGAAAATTTTATTAATATTCAGTTACCTCGAATATTGGAAGCATCGACCAACTCCTGTACAAATATTGAGTGGTCAGGTTCAGTCACCCCGTTACAATCATTCGGGGCATACTGAAATGCCCCATTCAATTCCAATAACGGGAGTCAGCAGGAAGAGAAGGACCAATTCACACGACGGTTTCGAAGAGCCAATTGGATCCAATTTCGATAATCCAATCCGGGTCCTCTTACCCAATATGAGTCCTGTATTGGTGGGGCAACCCAATGCAGTCTAGTTACGGGAAATCCAGGTCTTACTACGGGTCTTAGCCAATCTGACGCGAGGACCAATTGGACCCAATTACGGGAACATCCAGGTTACTACGGGCATCCTTCCCAATATATGACCTGAATTGGTCGGGCGACTCAATGTGGTCCCGATTACGGGGTTCGATTCTGTTTCAGGCTGTCCTGTTCTCTGTGCCGTCTCAGGGAACGTTGTTTTCGGTAAATGGATTTCTTAAAGGTAAAAACGGAGGAGAAAGCTTGGCAGTGAGAGCCAATTTCGGATCCAAGCTTGAGGTGGGAGCCAATTCCGGATCTAAGATGGAAGATTGAAGAAATTCAGAGGATAAGGTTAGGGGGGATATAGTTTTGGGGGGATGGGAGGTTTTTGAAGATCAAGGGAATTAGGGAGAGGAGCTTCATGCTTCGGGTCGGGGAAGGAAAGACATAAGATTTGGATTTTTCTTCTTCGTAGAGTTTGGGGGAAGATTGAGGCAATCGCTGCTGAAGTCAGTGTTGTAATGGTGAATCGGGATTTTTAAATGAAGTGGGTTTGAATACTCTTGACTGTTTTGTGAAATCGAGTTACATCTGTGATTGAAGGATTAAAAGGGTGTCTATAGGATTGAGTATGCGGAGTGAATGAAATTTATTGGATTAATCTAACAAGACAGTCAGTGGATACAAGATCGTAAGTACAAAGCAGTATTGAAGGTTAACAGTTTGGGTTGTACGGGGTTCTCTGTAACGTCTAGAGACCTACCGGCTGGGGCAAAAAGGACTTCGACAAGCAGTCGAAGAGCACCCGTATAGATTTACGGTACATTGTTGCAGTCGTTTATATTCCAGCAGTCAAAAACTGATAGACTGCTTGACTATCGGCGAATCTCCATACTACCTTCTACAGCCAGACGCCCGGCGCGTTCTCGAGCACGAAAGCACGTAATACGACATAAGTGGTGAACCCGACGTGAAAGCTTGAGGTAGAAGGTATTGGATTTCGGTTGATTTTATCTTTATTTTTTATGGAAAACGAAAATAAAAATTTTGAAGGATTTTTGGGAGAAATTTCTGGTGGGGAGTCTTCTAAAGGACAAGGTATGCACATGGATCCGTCTATTGCTAGTTTGTTTCAAGCCTTCTCATTGTCAATGCAGCAACAGCAAAGCAATGATCGAAAGGAAGCTTTGGCAACCAAAGCATTGCAAGCAGTGGTCAATAAAATTGATCAATTTGATGGGAGGAATATTTCAAGGTATTTAAGATGTTATGTTTGTGAAATGGAATTAAATCGGGTTTCTGAGAAGAAAATGGTTGCACTATTTGGACTTGCCACGATACCGGAGATAAGGGACCACATTACATCGATTACGGATCGTTGTGGGAAATCATGGGAGGATTTTTCACATGCATTGAAAGACGAATATTTCTTGGAAGATGCTGATCGCGTTACTAAGAAGCTGTTTCTGGGATGGATTGAACGGCCCAATAAGAATTTGCAAGCAACAGAGCTACTAAGGGAATTTGAGAGGCAGTACTCTCAATTATCGAAGGTAGAAAAATTGACATTGGAGCCGAACAAAGTTGATTTATTTCTTCAAGCTGCTGATGGAAAATTGCAAGAGAAATTAGAACCCCTTCTTGAAGACAAAGAAGAAGATGAAGGATTGACAACGAAGTGGAAGAACGTTGAAGATGCGGTGGGGTTGCTTACAAAAAAAGAAAGGAGGAAGGATAGGAGTAATATTCCGAAACAAGTACAAGCATCCAAAGCTCCAGTACGTACTACACCACCGACAATGCCTACAGTTCAACCTTCGACATCCTTGTCAAAGAAAACAGATATGGGTATGGAAGAAATTATACGAGGAATGCGAGATCTTCAAATCAAATTGGCAAGACTTGAAGAGAATACTTCTATAAACAATTCGAAGAATGTTTCAAAACAAGGATATGTACAAAGATGCATTTGGTGTGATGATGCTTCACACACTAGAAAAGATTGCAATGAATTTAATAATATGATACGGCAGGGAATTATTTGCTGGAAAGATGGGAAGATAGCATTGAAAGATAGGGAGGATCTTCTTCAAACCAATTTTGGCAAGGGAGGAATGAGAGCATTGGTTCAAGATTACTTAAAAGGGCATGAAACAGTAGCACGAGAAAGTGCAAGTTATGGTGCTAGAGTAGATGATGAAATTGGTGGAAGTACGGAAACTAGTGAGTTTTGGGCTTCTGCCGTTTCTACAATGCAAGAAGGGAAATTACCTCGAGAAGCGTTATTGAGAACTGCAGCTACAATACGAGGAAGAACAGGTTGGGAGGATCCTGTTGAGTCTCTTTCAGTTCATGCATATATTGCTAAGAGCCAACATGAAGCTTTGATGGAAGAGAAAAGACGAGGAAATTTTGATGATACTAGAGAAGGAAATTCTTTTAAGAGGCAAACTCGAGGAGACAAGGCTCGGGAGGCAGCTTCATAAGAATTGCCTGTAAAGGATACCTCAGCATCATTGGGAGAAAAAACAACGGAGACAAAAGATAAGGGCAAATCAATTGCTTATAAGCTACTTTCTGACATTGAAGCAGCAACAAATTTGAAAGGGGTGTTGGAAGAACGTATATTAAACGCTAAGGTGGAATTCACATTGAAAGAAGTCTTGGGAATTGCAAAGAAGGAGTTTCATGATGTTATCATTGACAGCATTAAGCGAAAGAGGCAATTAATGAGCGAAACTGGAATGAGTCATGCTATTGACGCAAGAATATGTAGAGATGAAGAAGAGGTTGATATTGGTTACAAGCAACCAACAAATGAAAAGAATGGGTATAATCAGCGAGTACGTTTCGAAGATTCTAGTGACAAGGAAATGGAAACTTTGAGCCATTATACTCGAAAGCATTGGGCAAGGGCAACTACTGAGGTATTGGTGAAGGTAGGAGATATAGAAGAACCAATAGTTGCTTTGGTGGACCATGGTTCTGAAATAAATCTCATGTCTAAAGATCTTTATAAGAAGCAAAAATGGCCAATTGATATGGAACATGGATGGGCAATACGAGCAGCTAATAACACACGAGGCGAATTATATGGAGCTTGTCCAGATGTCAAAATTCGGATTGGAGATGTTGCTACGGAGCAACATTTCTTCGTTCAAGATACAACGTCTTATCCGTTGATTTTAGGACAACCTTATATCACGGCAACACGGATAAAAACAAAGGTACTTGATGATGGTTCTGCTTATGCAAGGGTACGGAGCGAAGATGGGAGGAAAGCTGTACAATTTCTAACAGTACCTCCTAACCATGAACGGAATCGAGATAGGTTGAGGGAGAAACCATTGCCAAAGATTGTTGAAGGATTTAAGGATTTTGGGGAGGTACCACTGTAAAGCGAGATTATGGAGGTACAAAAGAGGAGGTACTCTCGCGAGATGAAGGTGCCTTTGATGCGAGTTTTATTGGTATATTGGAGAATGGAAATATTATGTATAAGAAAGTTGATGATTTTAAAAGAAAAGAAAGAAAAAGATTATATAATATTGAAGGACAATTACGCAAGATAGGTACATTGCAAGATGATGAGAGGATTTTGGGTGTTTATGAAGAAAATGGACTGGAAGATTCATTGGAATTGATTACATCTATTGGGTTAGGGGATAATGATAAGATTGTTGAGATTCATTCGAGAGAGGTTTATACCATGCTTGAATCTTTTCAAGCACCAGAAGTCACAGTAGAGACGAGATATAAAACGGCAGATAAGAAGGTAAAGCCTGTTGCCGGACCATTACTAGAGGATTTTAAAGAACAAATGGGAGAAGCATCAAAAGAAGGAAGTTTAAGAGATCCAATGAGTATTGGACATCAGTTTACTGAAGAGACTTTTGAAGAATTGAAGATTGGTTCTGATGGTTCTTTATTGCCGGAGGAAATTACTTGCTTCAAAAAGATGTTGGCTAAACAAGGTAGATCGTTTGCCTTCGAATCTCATGAAATTGGGTGTGTGGATCCAAATATTATAACACCTATGGTTATCTTCACTGTACCGCATGTACCTTGGAATCTAAGACCGATTCCAGTACCGAGGGCACATTTACCTAAATTGGTGGAACTATTGAAAGAAAAGATAAAGATGAAAATATTAGAACCTTCATTTGCGCCGTATTCTAGTCGATGGTTTACGGTACCTAAGAAGAATGTGTCACTACGGTTTATTCAAGATATGCAGCCGGTGAATGCTGTAACTGTCAGGAATGCAGGAATTGGACCTAATGTGGATGAATTTGCTGAGGCGTTGCTGGAAGGTCGATCTATTCAATGGGTGATTTGTATTCAGGTTATGATCAATTTCAACTTGCCGAAGGAAGTAGAGATATGACAACGATGAGGACACCGCTTGAATTGGTTGGAATGTGCACTCTTCCTCAAGGCGCGACCAACTCAGTTGCGCATATGATGAATGGGATGAACAAGGTATTGAGAGATTTTATTCCGGAAAAGACTATGCCTTTTGTGGATGATGTTCCCATAAAAGGGTGCAGAGAAGGAGACAAGGATGAAACTTTAGATACGAGGGGGTGTCGCAGATATGTTGTTGATCATATACAAGATTATGAAAAGATTTTAACTCGGCTTGGAGAAGTTCATCTTACATTATCGGGTATGAAGTCCGTATTTGAAGTGCGAGAGGTTGTAATTGTTGGACATTTATGCGGATCTTACGGAAGAAAACCAGATCCGACTAAAGTTGATGCAATTGGAAGGATGAAAGAGGATTGTGATTCTTTAACAGAGGTTTGCAGGTTTTTGGGTGCATGTGTATTTTATCGAATCTGGATCCCTCATTTTGCTCACATAGCGGATCCATTATATGAACTGTTACACAAGGGTTACCGATTTGAATGGGAAGAAAGGCATATTCAGGCAATGCAAAGATTGAAGAAATTATTGATGTCACCTCCAATATTGAGGAAGGTTGATTATAAGTGCAATAGACCAGTGATTCTTACTGTAGACGCTAGTCCAATTGCCGTTGGATGGGCTGTGGGTCAAGATGATTCGAATGGGAGTAGATTTGCAGTTCGATTTGGGGCTAAAGTTTTAAGTATTCATCAGCGTGCATATTCGCAAGTCAAAAGAGAACTTTGGGGAGTCGTTTCGGCTATGAAAGCTGAAAAGGACTATTTGATTGGGGCAATAGTAGTAATTGAAACAGATTGCTTGCCATTGCTTGGAATGATTATTAACTGTTCAACGCCAGATATTGCAATGTTGAGATGAATTGCTTATATTAAGTCACTAAATCCAGAATTTAAGCATATCACTGGAAAGGACAATTTAGTAGCAGACATGCTATCTCGAGCAAGATACAAGAGGGAGCATCAAATGGTTGAAAACATTGATGATGTCGGATTGAAATTCTATTCAATATCAAATCTCAACAGAGAAGACAAGCTATTTCTTGAAGAATCTTATGAAGGAGAATTATTGGATATTGGTCATTATTTGAATACCTTGTCTAAGCAGGGGAATTGGTCTACAGAAAAATTCAAACAAATAAGAAAAAAAAGCATATGGATTTTTATTTCGAGATGGATTCTTATGGAAGAGACCGAAGAAAGGAATTGGGATGCCACAACGAGTGATAGGCAAAAGGGAAGAAAAACTAAAATTATTAAAGGAGTTTCATGATAGTTTATGGGCAGGCCATAGAGGAAACTGGACTACTTTTGCTAAACTCAAGGAACGATATTGGTGGAAAAATATGTATCGAGATGTGCTCTCATTTGTAGAGTCATGTGAAATCTATCAATCGTATTCTAATATCCGACATCGAGATGGTCTTCATCCTACGTATCCTCTGGCTATTCATTTTAAATGGGTTGTTGATTTGGTTATTATGCCGGTTGGGTTATGGCAGATGAGATATTTGGTTTTAGCTCGTGAAGATTTATCAAATCAAGTAGAAGGAAGAACATTGAGGACAAAATCTACAGAGAGGATTTGTAGGTTTTTGCTTGAAGATGTCATTTGCCGTTACGGGTGCGTAGGAAAAATCACTGCAGATCGTGGAGAATTAAATGCACAAGAAGCTCGTAAGTTCTTTGAGATATGTGGAGTTAAACTATCACTTACTACTGCTTATAATCCGGAAGGGAATGCGAAAAGCGAACGCGGTCACCCGCCGATTGTGAAAGCATTGGTTAAAGCTTGTAATGGGAAGGTTAAAGAGTGGCCACGGCTTTTGTCATTTGCATTATGGGCTGATCGAACAACACATAGTTCGGTAACAGGATATATGCAAGTAGAACTTATGACAGGTCAAAAACCAATTATGTCGATTGAAGAAAAGGTACTTACTTGGAGTATGCTACCATGGGAAGATGGATTGACAAGAGAAGAACTTCTGGCTATTAGGATTCGACAATTGGAGCAAAGAACGGAAGATGTCCAGATAGCATTGGAAAGGTTAAAAAGAGCAAGGTTACAAAACAAGGCGCGATTCGATAAGCAACATCGATTGAGACCAAAAGAAATCGAGGAAGGTGACTGGGTACTTGTTTATGACAATAGTCTGGATTATCAACATAGTACTTTGCGGAAATTTTCAAAACGTTGGTTTGGACCATATGTTGTAACAACTGTTCATGATAATGCGACTTACTCATTACGGGAGTTAGATGGTACAAAATTGAAAATACCAATTGCAGGGAAGAGAGTAAAAATATTTAAACGAAGACACACAGAGATGGATATGGAAGACCTTAATGAAGATACAGAGATTCCGTAGCAAGAAGATGAAAGTGATATGGATAATGAAGGTGACGAAGACGAACTGGACAAAGACGTAGGGGATATATTCTGAATCAAACAGCAATTGGGTAAATTGGTGCATACCGGAGGATGCACTGGTACAGAGGGGGTGGATGTCGTGTTGTAACACGAGTATACAGTGAAAATAAAAAGAAAGGGGAATTTTATTAATATTCAGTTACCTCGAATATTGGGAGCATCGACCAACTCCTGTACAAATACTGAGTGGTCAGGTTCAATGACTCCGTTACAGTCAGCCGGGGCATACTGGAATGCCCCATTCGATTCCAATAACGGAAGTCAGCAGGAAGAGAAGGACCAATTCACATGACGGGTTCGAGGAGCCAATTGGATCCAATTTCGATAATCCAATCCGGGTCCTCTTACCCAATATGAGACCTGTATTGGTGGGGCAACCCAATGCAGTCTAGTTACGGGAAATCCAGGTCTTACTACGGGTCTTAGCCAATCTGACGCAAGGACCAATTTGACCCAATTATGGGAACATCCAGGTTACTACGGGCATCTTTCCCAATATAGGACCTGAATTGGTCGGGCGACTCAATGTGGTCCCGATTACGGGGTTCGATTCTGTTTCGGGTTGTCCTGTTCTCTGTGCCGTCTCAGGGAACATTGTTTTCGGTAAATGGATTTCTTAAAGGTAGAAACGGAGGAGAAAGCTTGAGGTGGGAGCCAATTTCGGATCCAAGCTTGAGGTGGGAGCCAATTCCGGATCTAAGACGGAAGATTGAAGAAATTCAGAGGATAAGGTTAGGGGGGATATAATTTTGGAGTGGTGTGGATTTTTATTTTGGGGGGATGGGAGGTTTTTGAAGATCAAGGGAATTAGGGAGAGGAGCTTCATGCTTCGGGTCGGGGAAGGAAAGACATAAGATTTGGATTTTTCTTCTTCGTAGAGTTTGGGGAAGACTGAGGCAATCGCTGCTGAAGTCAGTGTTGTAATGGTGAATCGGGATTTTTAAATGAAGTGGGTTTGAATACTCTTGACTGTTTTGTGAAATCGAGTTACGTCTGTGATTGAAGGATTAAAAGGGTGTCTATAGGATTGAGTATGCGGAGTGAATGAAATTTATTGGGTTAATCTAACAAGACAGTCAGTGGATACAAGATCGTAAATACAAAGGAGTATTGAAGGTTAACAGTTTGGGTTGTACGGGGTTCTCTGTAACGTCTAGAGACCTACCGGCTGGGGCAAAAAAGACTCCGACAAGCAGTCGAAGAGCACCCGTATAGATTTACGGTACATTGTTGCAGTCGTTTATATTCCAGCAGTCAAAAACTGATAGACTGCTTGACTATCGGCGAATCTCCATACTACCTTCTACAGCCAGACGCTCGGCGCGTTCTCGAGCACGAAAGCACGTAATACGACAGCGTCACAAATGCAAAGAAGTTACAAACAAGGATAGGAAATTGAATGTTATCTTGCCTCAATCTTATCTCTTTTATAAGAGAGATTTTTATCTTGGTTTTGATAGATGTCGTTGATGAAAAACTTTGACTTTAGCTGATGCATTTCCTAGATTCCTGGATGGCTCCCATGTGCGTTCACTAATATCATATCCGCGCCATTGAACAAAACATTCTAGCTTATTTCGGCGCCGCCTTGAGTCTAATATCTCTTCCACCTCAAATTCTTCATTATTATCTACTTCTATAGGAGGCGATGGCATTTGTCTTCTTCCTTGTATATCCATTGTCTTATATGGTTCAAGAAGAGACACGTGGAATACAGGATGGATCTTCATTGACTCCGGTAGATGTAACCGATATGCAACTGGGTTGATCCGTTCAGAAACAGAAAAGGGGCCAAGCGTACGATAGTCCAACTTGTCACAAGGTCGAGTAGTCTTGATATTGCGACGAAGTAGCCATACCTTATCACCCATGTTGATTTGTGGTTGCTCCTTACGATATAGATCTGCGTTTATCTTTTGTCGTTCTTGAGCTTCCTTCAATTGCGTCTTCATTATTGCATGTAACTCTGACAACCGATTTGCCATATCTTCTGCTGTAGGATTATCAACTTTTGAAAAATCAAAAGTATAAAGTCGTGGATGATAGCCATAATTAGCAAAGAAAGGTGTTTGTTGTGTGGAAGAATGTACCGTTGTCGTATAATGTGCTTTCGTGCTCGAGAACGCGCCGAGCGTCTGGCTGTAGAAGGTAGTATGGAGATTCGCCGATAGTCAAGCAGTCTATCAGTTTTTGACTGCTGGAATATAAACGACTGCAACAATGTACCGTAAATCTATACGGGTGCTCTTCGACTGCTTGTCGGAGTCTTTTTTGCCCCAGCCGGTAGGTCTCTAGACGTTACAGAGAACCCCGTACAACCCAAACTGTTAACCTTCAATACTCCTTTGTACTTACGATCTTGTATCCACTGACTGTCTTGTTAGATTAACCCAATAAATTTCATTCACTCCGCATACTCAATCCTATAGACACCCTTTTAATCCTTCAATCACAGACGTAACTCGATTTCACAAAACAGTCAAGAGTATTCAAATCCACTTCATTTAAAAATCCCGATTCACCATTACAACACTGACTTCAGCAGCGATTGCCTCAGTCTTCCCCAAAACTCTACGAAGAAGAAAAATCCAAATCCTATGTCTTTCCTTCCCCGACCCGAAGCATGAAGCTCCTCTCCCTAATTCCCTTGATCTTCAAAAACCTCCCATCCCCCCAAAATAAAAATCCACACCACTCCAAAACTATATCCCCCCTAACCTTATCCTCTGAATTTCTTCAATCTTCCGTCTTGGATCCGGAATTGGCTCACTCCTCAAGCTTGGATCCGAAATTGGCTCCTACCTCAAGCTTTCTCCTCCGTTTCTACCTTTAAGAAATCCATTTACCGAAAACAACGTTCCCTGAGACGGCACAGAGAACAGGACAGCCTAAAACAGAATCGAACCCCGTAATCGGGACCACATTGAGTCGCCCGACCAATTCAGGTCCTATATTGGGAAAGATGCCCGTAGTAACCTGGATGTTCCCATAATTGGGTCAAATTGGTCCTTGCGTCAGATTGGCTAAGACCCGTAGTAAGACCTGGATTTCCCGTAACTAGACTGCATTGGGTTGCCCCACTAATACAGGTCTCATATTGGGTAAGAGGACCCGGATTGGATTCTCGAAATTGGATCCAATTGGCTCCTCGAACCCGTCGTGTGAATTGGTCCTTCTCTTCCTACTGACTCCCGTTATCGGAATCGAACGGGGCATTCCAGTATGCCCCGGCTGACTGTAACGGAGTCACTGAACCTGACCACTCAGTATTTGTACTGGAGTTGGTCGATGCTCCCAATATTCAAGATAACTGAATATTAATAAAATTCCCCTTTCTTTTTATTTTCACTGTATACTCGTGTTACAACACGACACCGTATTATTATAAGCAAACTCTGCCAATGGCAGAAGGGTTGTCCAATCATCTTGTTGGTAGTTGATAGTACACCTTAAATATTGCTCCAAGACTTGGTTTACGCGCTCTGTTTGTCCATCAGTTTGAGGATGGAAAGCCGAAGATAGCTTTATGTCCACTTTTAAAATCTTGAAAAGGGTCCTCCAAAATCTTGACACAAATTGAGTTCCCCTATCCGATATGATATCTTTAGATAATCCATGATAGCGATAGATATTATCAATGAAAAGCTTAGCTATTTCTTCACCTGTGATAGATTTTGTACATGGCACAAAATATGCCATCTTGGTGAATCGATCTACTATCACAAATATAGAATCATAAGATCTTGAGATTTGAAGATCTGTGATGAAATCCATAGAAACAGAAGACCATGGTTGTTCTGGTATAGGTAATGGCTGAAGAAGTCCGTAAGGTCGATGACGAGGAATTTTTGATCTTGAACAAATATCACATGATTGTACAAAGTCTTTGACTGACTTCCACATTTGTGGCCACCAAAAATCTCTGGATATGAGTTCCAAAGTCTTATTATATCCAAAGTGCCCTACTGCTGGAAAGTCATGACGTGCTTGAAGAACACGTAAACGTGCTTCTCCTTCTGGAACATATAGGCGTCCTTCAAAATATAATAGATTATTCTTGAACTCGAACTTAGAAGAATCATGAGACTTGGAAGAATTATTCTCGATATCATGAACAAGAGGGTCTGAGGACATACTGGACTGGATTTGCTTGAGAAAATTTGAATCAACAGTTAATGTTGATTTCATTGCTCGGAGATGAAATTGCTCCGGTTTCAAGAGGACCGTTCTTTGTTGCTCAAAAGCTGCATCTCCTTCTTTTGGTGCAAAATAAGAACGTCTAGATAGGGCATCAGACAAACCTTGTTGTTTTCCTGGCCGATAAGTGATAATGAACTCGAATCTTGACAAAGACATACTCCAACGAGCTTGACGACGATTCAACACGCGTGCTGACATGAAATACTCGAGGTTTTTGTGATCTGTATACACAGTGACTGGACTAGAAGCGCCTTCTAGATAATGACGCCATTCTTGAAAGGAATCCACGATCGCAAGAAGTTCTTTATCGTGGATCTCATAATTGATCTCAGCTGCTGAGAATTTTCTTGAATGAAAAGCTATCGGATGAAGTTTGTCATCTGTTCCCATTTATGATAAAACTGCACCCAAGGCAAAATCTGATGCATCTGTTTCCATAAAAAATGCCTTGGAAAAGTCAACATGATATAAGACTGGTGCAGAGACAAACGATGTCTTCAAGGCTTCAAATGCTGCTTCTGCTTCTTGATTCCATTGGAATTTATCTTTACTAGTCAAGCGTGTAAGTGGAGCTGCAACTCGTGAGAAATCTTTGATGAAGATCCGATAATAATTGGCAAATCCCAAGAAACATTGGACATCTCTTACTATCCTTGGAATCTTCCAATCCATGATTGTTTGGACTTTCTTAGAATCCATCATAAGACCATCATTTGAAATGATGTATCCTAAAAAGTCAACTTGAGTAGTGTGAAATACACACTTTTCCATCTTGGCGTACAATCTTGCATCTCTAAGTTTTTGTAATACTTGACGAACATGTATTTCATGTTCTTCGACATTCTTAGAATAGATCAAGATATCGTCTAGATAGCAGACGACAAAATTGTCTAAGAATTCACGAAATACATCATTCATGAGATGTTGAAAAGCAGCTGGTGCATTCGTGAGTCCAAAGGGCATGACATTATATTCAAAATGTCCATACCTGGTTCGAAACGCAGTCTTCCATTCATCTCCTTCTTTGATCCGTACTAGATTATATGCTCCTCTTAGATCTATTTTTGTATAGATCTTAGCTTGATTCAACTGGTCAAGGAGTCCTGATATTAAAGGTAATGGATACCTGTTCTTGATTGTGATCTTGTTGAGTCCTCGATAATCAACACACATTCGTAAAGATCCATCTTTTTTCTTTACGAATAGAATTGGAGCTCCTGCTGGAGATTTTGAATGGCGTATGAAATTCTTCACTAAATTCTCGTCAATATATGTCTTGAGTTCAGCCATCTCATCTTGCGATAAACTGTAAATTGGTCCAAATGGTGGCTGAGTTCCTTCCTTGAGGTCGATTGAACAATCATATGGGCGATGCTCAGGAAGAATATCTGCATTCTTTTTCTCAAAAACGTCTTGATACTCCTGATATTGACTTGGAATGCCACTTGAAGTCTTTACGTTTTCAGAAATAGGTGCAGCATAAATAGCAAAAGTTGATCCTTCTTTTGCTGTGTGTATAAATGCTTTTGTACCTATCAGTACGGGTTTTACTATACTAGACTTATAATTTTTTACTTGGTTGGTAGAACTATTAATAACGCTCTGGGAAAAGTCAAGTTTACGTGAATTCCAATCTATTCGAGGGTTATATTTTTCTAGCCAAGATAAACCTAAAATAACTGGATTGGATGGGAATTTAATTATGTTAAAAGCTATGTAGCTATCATGACCGTCTATTGTTACTTTTATAGGATGAGTTTCATGAGTAACATCTCCAGAAGACAAGGAACGACCATCTATGACTTCTACATGTACCGGTTTAGGTTTCTGTACAAAAGGTATTTTACGACTTTTAACAAATTGTTCATCTAAAAAACATGCTGAGGCTCCCGAATCTAATAAAGCAGAGGCTTTGTAATTCTTAGGTCCTAAATATAAGTCTATTATAAAACAAGGAGAGGGTTCTGAGGAGAGGATAGGACCTTCATTAGGAATTGTACAAGGTTCCAGCTGCACAGTGTCGTGTTGTAACACAAGTATACAGTGAAAATAAAAAGAAAGGGGAATTTTATTAATATTCAGTTATCTCGAATATTGGGAGCATCGACCAACTCCAGTACAAATACTGAGTGGTCAGGTTCAGTGACTCCGTTACAGTCAGCCGGGGCATACTGGAATGCCCCGTTCGATTCCGATAACGGGAGTCAGCAGGAAGAGAAGGACCAATTCACACGACGGGTTCGAGGAGCCAATTGGATCCAATTTCGAGAATCCAATCCGGGTCCTCTTACCCAATATGAGACCTGTATTAGTGGGGCAACCCAATGCAGTCTAGTTACGGGAAATCCAGGTCTTACTACGGGCCTAGCCAATCTGACGCGAGGACCAATTTGACCCAATTATGGGAACATCCAGGTTACTACGGGCATCTTTCCCAATATAGGACCTGAATTGGTCGGGTGACTCAATGTGGTCCCGATTACGGGGTTCGATTCTGTTTTAGGCTGTCCTGTTCTCTGTGCCGTCTCAGGGAACGTTGTTTCCGGTAAATGGATTTCTTAAAGGTAAAAACGGAGGAGAAAGCTTGAGGTGGGAGCCAATTCCGGATCTAAGACGGAAGATTGAAGAAATTCAGAGGATAAGGTTAGGGGGGATATAGTTTTGGAGTGGTGTGGATTTTTATTTTGGGGGGATGGGAGGTTTTTGAAGATCAAGGGAATTAGGGAGAGGAGCTTCATGCTTCGGGTCGGGGAAGGAAAGACATAAGATTTGGATTTTTCTTCTTCGTAGAGTTTGGAGAAGACTGAGGCAATCGCTGCTGAAGTCAGTGTTGTAATGGTGAATCGGGATTTTTAAATGAAGTGGGTTTGAATACTCTTGACTGTTTTGTGAAATCGAGTTACGTCTGTGATTGAAGGATTAAAAGGGTGTCTATAGGATTGAGTATGCGGAGTGAATGAAATTTATTGGGTTAATCTAATAAGACAGTCAGTGGATACAAGATCGTAAATACAAAGGAGTATTGAAGGTTAACAGTTTGGGTTGTACGGGGTTCTCTGTAACGTCTAGAGACCTACCGGCTGGGGCAAAAAGGACTCCGACAAGCAGTCGAAGAGCACCCGTATAGATTTACGATACATTGTTGCAGTCGTTTATATTCCAGCAGTCAAAAACTGATAGACTGCTTGACTATCGGCGAATCTCCATATTACCTTCTACAGCCAGACGCCCGGCGCGTTCTCGAGCAGGAAAGCACGTAATACGACAACGGTTCCTATTGTAGCTGGACGAATCCGTTTTCTGACATGTTGTCTTCTTTGACCGTCGTACCCCTCATTTTATAGTTGCGTCGTTTCTTTGGACAATGTTGAGCAGTGTGCTTAGGTTCTCCGCAATATAAACATAATCCTTCTTGACGACGATGAATCTTTTCTTGCTCAGTTAGGGGTTTAAAACGTACCGCGTCAATTTGCATGTCTTCTACTTCCGAATGTACGTTTGGCGAAGATGTTGATGTTGTCATTGAGTAATAACGTTGAGGTTCCCGTGAATGATTCTCGGATCGAAATTTGAAAAGTCGATTATCACATTTTACCGCAAAATCGATTGCTTGACTCAAAGTTTGAGGATCAGGTAAGTTGAGCATCAATTTCTTTACTTCGTATTGCAATCCATAAAGAAATTGACTGATGAGTGCAGCATCATCCCACTTGATGTCAATAGCAAGTTGTCGAAATTGTGAAGCATACACTGTTACTAAGCGATTTTCTTGTCGTAGAATTCGGATCTTATTTGTTGCAACACGAGTTGCATCGTGTTCACCATACATAGATCAAAACTCCGCCAAAAAAGCTTCGAAATTATCCAATATTGGATTTCGTTGTTCAAGAAAAGACGAAAACTACGATAATGCAGAACCAGAAAGTAGAGTGCCAATAAACCTGACTTGTGATCCTAGAGTTGGATAGCTTTGCGGTTGAAGTTCAATTGTCAATTGTACTTGATTGATGAATCCTCGAAACTTTGATCTCGTACCATCAAATTTCTCAGGTAAGGCAATTCTTGGTTCTCTAGTGCTTATAGGGTGTTGTACAATTGGAGAAGGAACGTGATTTGTTGTAGATGTTGAAGCAGCTCCGATCATCTCTATATCCCCACTTTCTACTATTCTTGTTCTTTTCTGTGTTGGTGAATTGAGTTGATGCATCCCAAGCATTAACTCCCTCATTTGCTCTTGCATTTGTGCCATTGCACTCTTCATTTCAACAAGCTCTGCCATAATGACACTAAGAAAAAAAATTTGTTTGATATTGCTCAAGACAAAGGAAAAGAAAGACTTGATAACAAAGAAGATATTAAGAACAATATCAGTTTAGAAGTGGATAATCCGCAAACTTCTAATACGCTTATGTCTTGTCAAGAGAAAGGAATAATCCACTCTTACTCAAGAAAAAACAAAGCTCTGATATTGTAAGTGTACTCTTGTCAATCTGTCAAGGACAAAGACTCGATGAAGAAAAATATACACCAAAAGGCTATCTCGATATAATAAGACAAAATATAAACAAGTAGGTATATTAAAAGGAAACTGGAATGGCTATTGCCACAAGACAAGAAACTAAAGACTCTTGAACCTGGACTAGAAGCAAGAAAGGAGTTGACAAGAGTGAAGAAGCCTTCACTCTTGTCTCTATATATACTATCTAACTAGGAGCTACGTGGTGACGTTCTATAGGACCTCCAATATGTGTTGACTTTGTAGGACACATGCCTTGACTTACAAGGCAAGTTTTTCTACGTGTGGGCCACATAGTTAGCTTGATCTTTAAGCTAACAACATGTGTGGCACATGGCCAACTTGTTGACCACGTTTCTAATCCAAAAAGTCAATTAAAGACACCTATGAAATCAAAGCAGCATCTAGGAAGTTTCTAGGAAGCTTCTATATTAAATATTATAGAATTAACTTACTTTTATCTACTTTTACTTACTTCTACCTATTTCTAAATGTAATTATTAGCTTACATGATTATGGCCGTGACATCATATTGTTGGTAGTTAATGGTACATCTTAAATATTGCTCTAAAACTTGATTAACATGCTCTGTTTGTCCATCAGTTTGAGGATAGAATGCCGAAGATAGTTTTATATCCATTTTAAGAATCTTGAAAAGAGTCCGCCAAAATCTTGATACAAATTGAGTTCCCTTATCTGATATAATATCCTTGGATAATCCATGATAGCGATAGATATTGTCAAGAAAGAGCTTAGCTGTTTCTTCACGTGTAATAGATTTTGTACATGGTACAAAATGTGCCATCTTGGTAAAACGATCTACTATCACAAATATAGAGTCACAAGAACCTGAGATTGGAAGATCCGTAATGAAGTCCATAGAAACAGAAGACAGTGGTTATTCTGGAATGGGTAATGGCTGAAGAAGTCCAAAAGGTTGATGATGAGGAGTTTTTGATCTTGAACAAACATCACATGATTGTATAAAATCTTTGACTACCTTCCATATTTGAGGCCACCAAAAACCCTTAGATATGAGCTCCAAAGTCTTGTTATACCCAAAATGTCCTGCTGTTAGAAAGTTGTGACGAACTTGAAGAATACTTTAACGTACTTCTCCTTCTGGAACATATAGGCATCCTTCAAAATAGAGTAGGTTGTTCTTGAATTCAAATTTAGAGGGATCATGAGATTTAGAAGAATTATTCTTGATATTATAAACAAGAAGGTCTAAAGACATACTTAACTGAACTTGCTTAAGAAAAGTTAAATCAAAAGTCAATGTTGATTTTATTGCTCAAAAATGAAATTGCTCCGGCTTCAAGAGAACTATTCTTTGTTGCTCAAAAGCTACATCTCCTTCTTTTGGTGCAAGATAAGAACGTCTAGACAAGGCATCCTACAAACTTTATTATTTTCCTGGCCGATAAGTGATGATGAACTCAAATCTTCATAAAGACATGCTCCAATGAGCTTGATGATGATTTAATACGCGTGCTGATATAAAATACTCGAGGTTCTTGTGATCCGTATATAGGATGATTGGACTGGAAGCGACTTCTAGATAATGATGCCATTCTTGAAAAGAATCCATGATTGCAAGAAGTTCTTTAACGTGGATCTCATAATTGATTTTTGCTGCTGAGAATTTTCTTAAATGAAAGGCTACTGGATAAATTTTGTCATCTATTCTCATTTATGATAAAACCGCACCTAGAGCAAAGTCTGATGCATCTGTTTCCATAAAGAATGCTTTGGAAAAATCAATAGGATACAAGATTGGTGCAGAATCATACGCTATCTTCAAAGATTCAAAGGCAACTTCCGCTTCTTCATTCCATTAGAGTTTGTCTTTACAAGTCAAACGTGTAAGTGCAGTTGCAACTCGAGAGAAGTCTTTGATGAAGAACCAATAGTAGTTGGCAAATCCCAAAAAGCATTTGACATCTCTTACCATTTTTGAGATCTTACAATCTATAATAGTTTGAACTTTCTTAGGATCCATCATAAGTCCATCATTTGAAATAATATAACCTAAGAAATTGACTTGAGTAGTGTAGAATATATACTTTTCTATTTTGGCATAGAATTCCGCATCTCTTATTTTTTATAATACATGACGAATATGAAGTTCCTGTTCTTTTGGATTCTTAGAATAGATCAAGATGTCGTCTAGATAATAGACCACAAAATCATCCAAAAACTCTCAAAAATCATCATTCATTAGATGTTGAAAAGCTGCTAGTACATTTGTAAGTCCAAAAGGTATGATGTTGTATTCAAAATGTCCATACCTAGTTCAAAACGCAGTCTTCCATTCATCTCCTTCTTTGATGCATACTAGATTGTATGCTCCCCGGAGATCTATTTTTGTATAGATCTTAGCTTGATTCAGCTGATCAAGAAGTGTAAATATTAAAGGTAGTGGATACCTATTCTTGATAGTAATCTTGTTGAATCCTCGATAATCAACACACATCCACAATGATCCATCTTTTTTCTTCACAAATAGAATTGGAGCTCCTGCCAGAGATTAAGAATGGCGTATGAAATTCTTGACTAGATTTTCTTCAATATACTTCTTGAGTTGAGTCAACTCATTTTGTGATAAACTGTAGATTGATCCGAATGGCGGTTGTGCTCTTTCTTGAAGGTCAATTGAGCAATCATAGGGACGATGTTCCGGGAGTGTATCCGCATTTTTTTTTTCAAATACATCTTGAAATTCTTGATATTGGCTTGGAATGCCACTTGAAGTCTTTCGACTAGTAGAAACAGGTGTGGCATAAATAATATGTGGTGATTCTTTCATAACAACATGCAAGAAAGCTTTTACACTTATAAATACGGATTTAATTGAACTGGACTTATGACTCTCTACTTGATTAACTATACTATTAGTTATACTTTTAGAGAAAGTAAGAGTTCGGGAAATCCAATCTATTTGAGGGTTGTATTTTTCTAACCACGATAAACCTAAAATAACTGGATTAGTGGGAGATCTAATAATATTAAATACTACAAAGCTATTATGACCATTGATTATTACTTCTATAGGAAGGATTTCATCAGTAATATCCCCAGAAGACAATAGACGACCATCTTTGACTTCTACATGAACAGATTTAGTTTTCTTTACTAAAGATATGCTATGTTTTTTAATAAATTCTTCATATAAGAAACACGCTGAGGCTCCTGAATCTAACAAGGCAGAGGCTTTGTAATATTTAGGTCCTAAAATATCATTTAATGTAAAACAAGGAGAGGGCTCTAAGGAGAGAATAGGACCTTTACTAGATGTTGTGCAAGGTTCCAACCGCAAGGTCACTATTGTAGCTGGACAAACTTGTTTTCTGACATATTATCTTCTTTCACAGCCATACTTCTCATTTTATAATTGCGTCATTTCTTTGGATAATGTTGAGAAGTGTGCTTTGATTCTCCACAATATAAACATAATCCTTCTTGACGACGACGTGTCTTTTCTTCTTCAGTAAGAGGTTTGAAATGTACTACATCAATTTGCATATCCTCTACTTCTAAATGTATGTGTTGAAGAGGTGTTGGTGTTGCCATTGAATTATAGTAACGTTGAGGTCGGTTCTCAGATTGAAATTCAAAAAGGCGATTGTCGCACTTCACAGCAAAGTCAATTGCTTGACTTAATGTTTGAGGATCAGGTAAGTTGAGCTTTAATTTTTTTTACCTCATATTGTAATCTGTAGAGAAATTGGCTAATAAGTGCAGCATCATCTGACTTGATATCAGTTACAAGTTATCGAAATTGTGAAGCATACAACATTACTGATCAATTGCCTTGTCGTAAAATACGGATCTTATTGGTTGCAACACGAATTGCATCATGTTTTCCATACATGGATCAAAACTCCGCCAGAAAAGCCTCTAGATTATCTTATATTCGATCTCGTCATTTAAGAAAAGATGAAAACCATGATAGTGCTGAACTTGAAAGAAGCGTACTAATGAATCTAACTTACAATCCCGGAGTTAGATAGCTTTGGGATTGAAGTTCAATCATAAGTTACACTTGATTGATAAATCCTCGAAACTTGGATCTGGTGCCATCAAACTTCTCGGGTAGGGCAATTCTTGGTTCTCTAATACTAGAAGGGCGTTCCACTATAGGAGAAAGGATATGATTTGGTGCAGATGTTGAAGCAGCTCCAATCATTTCTATATCTTTACTTCTTGCTAATCTTGTTGCTCTTTGTGGTGGTAAATTCAGTTGATGCATCGCAAGTATTAACTTTCTCAATTGCTCTTGCATTTGTCCCATTGCACTCTTTATTTCAGCAAGTTCTGCCATGATAACACTTAGAAAAGAGAAGATGTCTAATATTTCTCAAGACAAATAGAAGAGAGGACTTGAGAACAAGAAAAATACTAAAGACAATATCAGTTTAGAAGAGGGTAATCTGCAACTTCTAATATGCTTATATCTTATCAATAAAAAGGGGTAACCTACTCTTAATCAAGATTAGACAAAGCTCTGATATTGTAGGTTTACTCTTATCAATCTGTCAAAGACAAGAACTTGATAAAAAAAAAAATCAGATAAGTGAGCCTTCACTCAAAGAAAGGTAACAAAATATAAATAAACAAGTATGTATATTGAAATAGAAAATAGAATGGCTATTGCCAAAAGACAAGAAAACTAGAGACCCTTGAAACTAGACTAGAAGCAAGAAAGGAGTTGACAAGAGTGAAGAAGGCTTCACTCTTCTCTCTATATATACTATCTCACTAAAGGCTATGTCGCGATGTTCTATAGGACCTCCAATATGTGTTGACTTTGTAGGACACATGCCTTGACTTACAAGACAAGTTTTTCTATGTGTGGGCCACACAGTTAGCTTGATCTTCAAGCTAAAAATATGTGTGGCATATGGCCAACTTGTTGACCACATTTCTAATCCAAAAAGTCAATTAAAAATATCTATGAAGTCAAAGCAGTGTCTATAAAGCTTCTAAAAAGCTTCCATATTAAATATTATAGAATTAACTTACTTTTACCTACTTTTACTTACTTCCACCTATTTGTATATGTAATTACTAGCTTACATGAGTATGTCTATGACATCTAATCATATAGATAAATATTAAAAAAAACATATATAATTGTGACATTAACTTCTTTTTTAGGAATAAATTTCACAAAGAGTAGTCATATGTTGAAGATATTTAAGATACAACAAATTGATTTTTCTACATACTTTAATCTTTTTTTTCTTTAAAGATCATTGATCAATATTCTTAACTATTTATAGTATTCCATATTAAGGCAAAAAGACCATATTATTAATTGATTGTTATTAAGGCCTTTGTAACTCCTTAAAAATAAAAATTTGTAATACTTTTAGAAGTTGTTTCTACTTTTAATAAAATCACCAAAAATTAGGAGTCCCTTCCAAGGTCATAATACTAAATATGTTATATCTTGTTATCTATTCGAAGAAAGATATGTCATTCTTAAAGATCTTTATTTTGATTACATTGTCTAGAAGGTTGTGATAATTGCAATGTCTTCTTTGATAAGTTAAGAAATGATAGCTCTTGAGTTGAATCTGTTGAATGTTGATTCTTCATCTTTTTAGTGTCACAAATACACAAAAGTAACAAATAAGAGTAGAAGGTAGAATGTTGTCTTTCCTAAATCTTCTTTCTTTTATAGCAAAGATTTGTTATTCTTAATCTTAGTTTTGATGGATGTCATTAATGAAAAGCCTCAACCTTCTTTATTGCATTTACAAGATTCTTTGTTGGATCCTATGTTTCTCCACGAATATCATATGTATGCCAATGAACAAGGTATTTTAATCTATTTTGGTGCTGCCTTGAATCTTAGACTTTTTCTATCTTAAGCTCTTGATTATTATCCACTTTTATAGAAAGAAATAGTATTTATCTTCTTCTGAAGATATTCACTATTTTATATGATTTAAAAGAAGACATGTAGAATATAGAATGGAACTTCATAGACTTGAGTAGATGTAATCATTAAGCAAAAAGATTCAATTTTTTACAAATAAAAAAAGATCCAAGTCTATAATAATTCAACTTGTCACAACAATGAGTAGTCTTAATAATGTGATGAAAAGGCCATACCTTATTATCAATGTTAAATTATAATTGTTTCTTATGATAGGCATCTGTATTGATTTTTTATCATTCTTGATCTTTTTTTAACTGCCCTTTCATTATTATATGTAGCTTTAATAAATAATTCATCAAATCTTTTACTATAGAATTATTAACTTTTAAAAATTTAAAAGTATCAAATCATAGATGATGACCATAATTGGTAAAGAAATATATTTATTAACTAGAAGAATGTTCTAAATTAATATAAATAAATTATGTTAATGACAGAAGAGTTTTCCAATCAACTTTATGATAATTGATGTATACCTCAAATACTGCTTTAGAACTTGATTCACATTTTTTTTTTTTCCCATTAGTTTGATAATAATAAATCAAAGAGAGCTTTATATCCATCTTTAAAATCTTAAAAAAGATTTTCTAAAATCTTGATACAAATTGAGTCTCTTAATTTGATGTAATATCTTTGGAGTAATCTATAATAGAGATAGATATTTTCAAGAGAAAATTTAGTCATTTTTTTAACTGTGATAGATTTTTTATATAGTACAAAATGTATCATCTTGATAAAATAATCTACTATCATAAATATAGAATCATACAAACTTGAGACTACAAGATCTATCATAAAATCCATAGAAACAAAAGATCATGATTGTTCCAAAATAGGTAATGGTTGGAAAAGTCCATAAAATTGATGAGAAGGAATTTTGAAACTTGAACAAATATCACATGATTGTACAAAGTCTTTAATTTCTTAATACATTTAAAGCCACCAAAAATCTCTTGATATTAACTCTAAAGTCTTATTATATTCAAAATATCTAATTGCTAGAAAGTCATGATGAACTTGAAGAACACGTAATCATTCTTTTCCTTTTGAAATATATAATTGTTCTTCAAAATAGAATAGATTATTCTTGAACTTGAACTTAGAAGTATCATAAGACTTAAAAGATTTTTTCTTGATATCATAAAAAAAAAAAGATTAGAGGATATACTTAATTGAATTTTCTTGATAAAGGTTGAATCAATAATTAATGTTGATTTTATTATTTGAAAGTAAAAATACTTTGGTTCAAAGAAAATCATTCTTTGTTGATTTTTTGATGCAAGATAAGAATGTTTGAAAAAGTCATCCAAAAAATCTTATTATTTTTTAAATTAATAAGTGATCTTAAAAATAAATCTTAATAAAGATATGCTTCAATGAATTTGGCAACGATTCAAAATATGTACCAACATGAAATACTTAAGGTTCTTATCATCCATATATATAATGATTGGACTCAAGGCACCTTCTAGATAATGAAGTCTATTTTTGAAATAAATCTACAATTACAAGAAGTTTTTATTGTGGATATCATAATTAATCTTGACTATTAAAAATTTCTTGGAATAGAAAGCTATTAGATGGAGTTTGTCATCTGCTTCTATTTATAATAAAATGACATTCATAGCAAAAATTGATGCATCTATTTCTATAGAGAATGCCTTTAAAAAGTAGACGTAATACAAGATTGGTACAAAAATAAATGTTATCTTTAAGGCTTCAAAAGATATTTCATCTTCTTTGCTCCACTTAAATTGTTTTATACATGTTAAGTATATAAAATGAGTGTCAACTTGAAAATAGTTCTTCATAAAGATTTAATAATAATTAGCAAATTCCAAAAAATATTACATATCTCTAACTATTTTAGAGATCTTCTAATCTATGATATTTTGGACCTTCTTAGAATCCATCATAAGACCATTGTTTGAAATGATATATCCTAGGAAGTCAACTTGAGTAATGTGAAATATTCACTTTTCTATCTTGACATATAATCCAACATCTCTTAATTTTTTTAATACATGATAAACATAAACTTCATATTTTTTTCAAATTCTTAGAATAGATTAAAATATCTAAATAATAGATGTCAAAATTATCAAGAAACTTGTAAAAAATATTATTCATTAGATATTGAAAAGCAATTGGCATATTTTTAAGTCTAAAAGGCATGACATTATATTTGAAATATCCACACTTAGTTCATTTGTCTCCTCTTTTAATGCATACCAAATTATATATTCTTGATAAATCTATTTTTATATAGATCTTTACTTCATTTAATTAATCAAGAAGTCTTCAAATCAACAATAGAGAATATATATTTTTGATGGTGATCTTGTTGAGTCCTTGATAGTCTACACATATTCGCAAAGATTACTCTTTTTTCTTTACAAATAAGATAGAAGTCTTGGCTGGAGATTTAAAATGGTGTAAGAAGTTCTTAGCCAAATTTTCATCAATATATCTCTTTAGTACAGCCAACTTGTTTTATGATAAGTTATAGATTGGTCCAAATAGTGGTTGAGCTCTTTCTTAAAAATCAATAGAACAATCATAAAGAAAATACTTTAGAAGAATATCTATATTTTTTTTTTCAAAGAAAACTTCATAATCTTGATATTGGCTTATAATGTAACTTAAAATCTTTTTTCTATCAATAATAGATATGTATATATGATAAAAATTGACTCTTCTTTTATAGCATGCATGAAAGTTCTCACACCTATCAATAATAATTTAGATATTTTAGTCTTATAGATTTTTACTTATTTAGCAAAATCTTTGACTAATCTATAGAAAAAATTAAGATTATAAGAAATCTAGTCTTTTTGAGGGTTATATCTTTTTTATCATAATAATCCTAAAGTAATTGAATTAGATGGAGATTTAATTACATTAAATATTACTAAACTATTATGACCACTAATTGCTACTTCTATAGGAATAGTTTTATGTATGACATCATTAAAAGATAATATTTGACCGTCTATTATTTCTATATGGATACGTTTGATTTTCTTAATTAAGGATATATCTTATTTTTTCACAAAGTCTTTGTCTATAAAATAGGCTCAGGCTCTATAATCTAATAAGACTATGACTTTGTAATTTTTTAGTCCTAAAAAAACTTCTATTATAAAATAAGGTAAATAAGACCATTATTAAGAAATGCATAAGATTTCATCTGCAATATTTGTATTATAGTTAAAGAGACTTATTTTTTAACACATTGTCCTCTTTGGCAACCATGTCTCATAGATATATATATATATATATATATATATATCTACATATATATATATTTTTAATTATTACCTTGATAGGTAGAATTAAATAAAAGTAGATTAATTTTAGAATACCTTGTAGAAAAAACTTCCTAAAAGCTTTGTAGATGCTGTTTTGACTTTATATATGTGTGTAGTTGATTAGTAGGTTAGAAACTTAATCACCAAGCTATCTATGTACCACATGTATTGGTAGCTTGTAGAAGAAGCTCACTATGTCGTGGCCATATATAAAACTTGTCTTGCAAGTCAAGATATATATCATGCAAAGTCAATACGTTTTTAGAAGTCCTATAGAATATCGCCACATAGATCCTAAGTAGATAGTATATATAGAGGCAAAAATGAAGCCTTCTTTATTCTTATGAACTCTTTTCTTGCTTTTAGTGTAAATTCAAGAGTCTCTAATTTCCTTGTCTTTTAGTAATAGCCATTCTAATTTCTTTTTAATATACATATTATTTTATTTCTATTTTTTCACTTTTCTTTTGACACAGATTTTTCAAATTTATGCATCTTCTTTCAACTCAAGTCCTTGACACCATGCTCTTCATTTTGTAATTGCATTGCTTCTTTGAATAATATTGAGCAATATGCATGAATTCTCAACAATATAGGTACAAACCTTCTTAATGACAACAAGTCTTTTCTTGCTCAGTAAGAGATTAAAGACGTACCATATTAATTTGCATTGATTTAGTATTGATGAATAAGTTTCAAAAACCATAGGAATTGCCATTATTACTTGACTTATTTTTTTCTAGCCAAATCTTTGTTCTTAATGCCTTTCAAATAATTGATTATCACATATAATAGCTTAAGTAATGAATTGTTTCAAAGATTTTGTTTTTAACATTGTCAATAACAAATCTTTGACATTATCCTTCAATCCTTATCAAAATTGATTGATAAGAACTTTGTTATTCCTATGCACATTATACTTAAGATTTTGGAATTCAGCAATACATATAGTAACTAACTATGATCTTTATAATAAAGATAAGAGCTTAGTCTATATTATTTTTTTTCAATCACTTTCTTTGAATGTGATTATAAATACTTTTAAGAATGAATTCAAATCATAAGGAAGTCATGAATCATTTTTTAAAATATTAAATTATATGAAGATAATGTGTAATCTCTAATATTAAATAAAAATTTTTACAAAGAAAGATAATCCACTATCATATTACGTGAAGTCTTACTTAACAGTGCATTGAGCACCTAGCTATAGAAGGTAGAATGAAAATTGTAACAATAAAATCTTAAATTTAATAAAATATTAAATAAACTTTAATTAAATCTTAACAATACTAAACAAGCTTTAATCAAATTTAAAAGAAACCTTAAAGAAATTACAAAAGAAACAATAAGAAATCTTAAAGGAGTTGAAAGAAAATCTACAATAAACCTTAAAAGAATTCTTAAGAAGTTCTAAAATATTATTTAAATAATTAAAAATATATCTTAAATAAATCTCAATTAATTTCTAATTTAATCCTAGTTAAAATCCTAATGGACTTCAATTTAATCTCAGATAAATCCTAAATCCTAAATCAAATCCTAAAACAAATCCTAAATCCTAAACCAAATCCTAAATCAAATCTTGAATCCTAAATTGAATCCCAAGCCAAATCCTTACTCTTTTCAATTTAATCCTAGAACAGTTTAGAACCTCAATATCTATTAATTGAACTATCGATCTTATTTAAATATTTATACATCTTTAAATTACTAATTTGGCAATAAACATACAAAATTTGAAGATAATTATGATAATTAAATAGAAGAAAAACTCCAAAATCCACATAAGTGTTGATCAACCTCATACACCAATCTAAATGTTAAACTTTGAATACCAATTTCTCCTTATTCAATTAATCAATTACTTTTAAATTAGATATGTATGTAAAAAATCAAACTTATTATTCTTAAATATAAAATTTATCTCAATCTAACAAGTAGATTGCTAAAGATCTTAGAAATCCTAACTACCTCTCAAAGTCCAATTTCCAAGACCTCATCTACTTGAAATTCAATAGCCTTCAATTCAACCATTTGATCAAGCTCAAACTTACAACATATATTTTAAAAAACTATTTTCATAAGTCAATAAAATTTGAAGTGTAGATCTACTACCAAACTTATAAAATTTTCCAAAACGTAATATCTTTTTTATTTCACAAATTCCAAAGTCATCCAAAAAAATTATGATTTTGAAAAGCTCTTGTAAAGTCATTACACAATTAATTTTCTCAAAATTAATGTTCAAAGAAACCCTATTAAGTCTGCTCTCAAATCCTACTCTTTGATTTGCCAAAAAACCTCCAATTTGTTGTTTGTGCCTCATTTTGTGTCTTAAAGTCTTATTTCGACCTAGGTTGATAATTGGTCCTCTTTGGATATCAAATTTTATCCTTTTTAGTTAATTTTTATTTTAATTAACTCGTAACTTCTTCTTTGATATGTTCATATTCTTTATTTTTTTAATCTACCTTGTTTGGCCTTATTTATGGCCTTACAAAATAAATAGAAGCCTACTTTGTAAAAAGGTAGCATTTAAATATTCAGTTCTACTTTCTTTTGGATTATTTTCTATTTTCTAAGATAATATGCTATAATATTTGAAGTAAGATCTTTTAAAATATAATAGATTCTTCACTTAGTTCACCTATTAGTCGTGTTACATCACAACACTACTCTTTTTAAGAAAAAAATCAATATTAAAAAACTAAATAGTTTGTTTAAAGGTGAATAATTTGTAACCTTCAAAATACAACAATAGAAGTAGAATAATTCATTCACTTCTAAAACAAGACAATAAAAATGAATTAGGACTCTTGTTAAACTATCAAGGACATAAACCTCAAAGCACTAAATTTCTAATATACTCTTATATCACTCGAAAAGACTCAAAAATCACTCAAAAATGATATAATATTAAACTAAAATGGCTACTAGTAAAGACAAGAAGATTAGAAAGTCTTAAAATAAGAAAAAAGACTAAAAAAGCATTAATAAGAATAAAAAAGGCTTCACTCTTGCCTCCATATATATTCTTAAACAAGAGTAATATAGTGATGTCTTAAAGGAACTCCAAATTATATTGACTTTATTAAAAATAGACATATATTTTAACTTGCAAAGTAAGTTTTTTATATGTATGCCACATAGTTAGCTTATTTTGTAAGCTATCAATACGTGGTTAACTTGTTGACTAAATCTCTAATCTATCAATCAACTACAAACATATATAAAGTCAAAGAAACGTCTATGAAGCTTCTAGAAAGCTTTTCTATAAAATATTATAAAATAATTCTATTTTTATATACTTCTATTTAATTATATAAGTAAATATTAAAATAAATATGTTTATCCATGATATATATTTCATAGCTTATACTTTACACTCTTGTTTAGTCTTTGAATATTTCTTTGTAGATTCTTTATTATATTAATTTTATTTTTTGGCCCTTGATTGTATGGCTTATCTATAATTTGGTTCTTCTATATTTTAAATATCAATTTTTGAACTACTAGAAATTTACCTAATATAATATTCTTTAGGTGGCAACTTATTCTATTTCTATTTTTGTTTATTCACTTTAATACTCTCACTTTGTTAATGATCAAAAGCTTTTAAAATCTAATGAATTTATTATATTAATATATTAATTTGTTTTTTTATTAATATATTTTATGCATATCTTTCACTAATATATTAATAAAAAAATAAATAAGAATATCTTTTGTTGTACAATACTTCATGTCAATCACTTCTATTTTACTCTTTCATCTTATGAAGTAATTATAAATGTTAATATACTTAATTCTTGAATAATACTTTATATTCTTTGCAAGAGCAAGGAATTTTTGATTATTAAACTTCATTGAGGTTGCTTCCAATTGCACAAATCCAATGTCTTTTAAAACTTATCTTAAACCAATTTTTTTCTATAGCACCATGATTTGGTATCATATACTTTGTCTTTATTATGGACCTTAAAATTTTTGGTTGTTTCTTATAATTTTGTGAGTCTTGTCAATGTAATTTTATTATAAGATTGGTTAAAAATATATTTTTGGATCATTTCATTGTAAAAATATTAAGATTAGAAATTTCTTTTGATTATTTAAGTATTTATAAGAATTTTAAAGTATTTATAAATTATAAAAATCTTATTAAAAGAAAAGTTATAAAAATAGAATCTTAATAAGTCTTAAGAATAATTATCTTAATTGGTTTAGTATTTTTACTTATTATTAATTATTAAATATTAATTATTGAGACTAATGACTTTATTGACTTCTTATTTATATGTATCACTTGTAAAAATCCTATCAATGATTAGTTAGTAATAAGAAGAAGTATGAAAAAGAACTTCATGTCTTTTTAGTTGATTATATAAAAAATAAGATTTTTAATAAATTCAAATTGATTTTATTACTATAAAAAATTATTAAAGTAAGAACGTATAGCTTTAAATAGATATTAGTATTATAAAAATATTTTAGAATTTTTTAGAATTTATTTAGAATTTATTTAGAATTTTTAGGAATTTTTATAGAAGATTTCAAGACCTTAGTAAAATTGAGTTTGATTACCTTAAGAGCTAGTATGAAGAAATAGAACAAGATTCAAAGGAAATACGAGATATCTAGGCTAATTGGGTGTTTTTAAATACCATAGTAAAGTCAAAAATATAAAAATATTAGTTTTATTAATAAGAAGTAGGAACACCAACAGCTAGTCAAGTCTTTGTAGAAAGAGAGGTGCACAAGTCCCACATGGATTGTAAGACCTTAGATATATGTAGGAAAATAAGACTAAGGCCTTGCGGTTTTTTTAAGAATCCATATGCACTACTTATGAGCCTTAATGATGCTCGAACTCTTAATCTCTTAAGCAAGTTATCCTTGAGGTAAACATTATTCATTTAATTTTTTTATTATTTATATTCTATCTTTAACCTATTATAACTTATTCATAATAACTTCAATTTATATGTTTTTATATCATTGAAAAAATAAAAAATCATCTATCTAAAAATATTTTTTATTTTTTACTTTTACTTTTATTTTTTATTAGGTAAAAACTAGTAAACAAACTATGACTAGTTTTGTAGTGTATAATTACTTCATTGCACTTATTTCAATTTTTTTTTTTTTTTTTTTTTTGTTCTTATTCTTGCTACTTCCACTTCATACCAATAATTATAAGAAACTCTTAATTTAGGCCATTTTGTAATTTAGATTGAAGGATGAATATTATCCTCATAAATTCTATCAAATTACTCCTATTTTAATAAAAAAATATATTTCATTTTTTATCTTCTATTATTTACATCTCTAATCTATTTTTTATCATAATAATTATATAAAGCAATGTTATCTCCTTCAAAGTATAATTTGAAGTGTAATTTACATATTAAGTACTTCATCATCTTTTTGATGGTTGTCTAATGTATTGATCTAGTCTTTGGCATATGTTGATTCACATCACTCATTGCATATGTAAAATCCATTAATGTATCAACTATTATATATATAAATAAACCTACTATTTCTTTATATAAGACATCTTGTATTTGACCTTCAACTTTAATAAAGTCTTCATCCATTATTGTGTTGTGGTTTGGCTACCATGTGAAAATAATGTGTTTATATATTTAATACACAATATACTAGAGAGTATGGTAAAAGCCGTGTTAGTAGATTTTTGTTGGTTTTTGGATGTGAATAGATTACTACATCAAAAAGAGGTTGTTTAAAAGGACTTCTTTTAGAATTTATATAACTTTATTTTCTTTTGATAGAGACTTTGAATTTGATCTTATTAGTAATTTTTAAATATTAAGAATCACCTTTGTTAGATATTGGTGACCCTTAAAGTCTTATTTTGCTTCTTTTATATAATGTTTAGAACATATATTCTGTAAATCTTATAAAGAAAAGAATTAAAGAGGAATTTTGGTAGCAAAAATAGCAATTAGGGCACCCATATGAATGAATAGAGATGGATGATATAAACCTCCATTTCTATTGGTCAAAAATCATGACCAATGGGCTTCAAGGAAGCTGCCCAAGGCCATATTAGGAATTAGGATTACACTTATAAGCTATTCGAGCATTTGAAGGCTAAGATTAGGAAGTTCAGATTTTTTACTATGATTTTGGTAAAATTTTTGAATCAATTGGAGTTTTTATGAAAGAGATATAGGCACTCAAAGTCGAGGTGTTAATTTTGTACCTTCTGCCACTCTTTTGGACATAATACACGCATACAAATAGTAACAAAGGATTGGTGATAAGAATTGAAGAGAACACTTTTTTAACTATAATTTTGGCATACTATTTGATAGATTCTAAGTTGGAATGAAGGAGATAATGGAGGTTGAAATTAGTACTTGCAAATCTTAAGGTAGTAAGTGACCTAATTCACTAGTAGTTGTGTTTTGAGCTATATCTTGAGTAATTTGATAATATTTTGGCTCAAAATTTCCAAGAATGTGTGTAATTGTGTTAATAAACTTTATGTATGAGTTTTATAGCATTTAGATTTTGGATTTATGAGATATTAAGAAAATAGTATTCAGGTGGTTATGAATTAGGGTTTGAAGTACCTGCTAAGATTTTAAAGATGCCAAACGATCGGTAGCAACTTTACAGTTGAATTTTTTTGTAGTAATGTTTAAAGATAAGTTCTATATTATCTATAAATTTGACAAATACTGAATTTTTGGATCGAGAGATATGAATTTGTAAAATTTAGGAAAAACAAAACCTTTGCAAGAAAAATATATTTTGAAGGTATTTTATTATGATTTAAGCATTTTATACAAAGTAAAGGGATTTTTTGGAAGTCAAGACTTTATATATATATAAAAGATGGATATATGGAGCTATGGTTAAATTTTGATATAAAGATGAGTTTTGAAGAGGAGGTTATTAATATTCTTTGGAATTATTGAAAATCTAACTTACTAACAAATGGTTAATTATGATTTGGTATAATCAAGAATGTTAGGAAATTCCTAGATATTTTAGAAAGTTTTATGTATAAACCTTCTTAAATATAAAAGATTTTTCTAATACAATATCTTTTTAATATTGTAGTATTTATTTGTCTTCTATTTTAAAGATTAAATAACTTATTGGAGCTTGGTCAATAAGTTAAAACTAAATTCTCTACAGCTAGGTACCTAATGTATTTCCAGATAAAAAACCATGCAATATGACTCTGTAACCTTCAACAACTTTAAATTAGCTTTCATAGATATTTCAATAGACTTACATTCTTTGATATTGAAATATTGAAATATTTCTTTAATATACTTGGTTTGGCTCATTATAATAGTTTTTTAGGATAATTTCTTAGAAATTCTAATTTTAAATAATTGTAAAGTTTTTTCAAATCACTTACATTATATTATTTTTTTAACTTTAGCTTCAATCATCTATCATCTTTAAAATATTGATTAAGGTGATTAAATTATCAATATAAGGCATGAAAATAAAAATAAAATTATTTCATTGCATCACATATATGGAATAATTAGTCTTATTCTTTATAAATTTTTCACTTACAAAGAATATATCAATATATTGATATCATATCATTGGTTATTATTTGAGCCTTTACAAAGATTTCTTTAACTTTCAAATAAGATTTTATTTATTTTATTCAAAAAATCTTTGAATTTAATCTATGTAGATTTTTTTTTTTTTAATTCTCTAGTTAAGAAAGTTATCTTCATATTTATTTAATGCATCACTAAATCCATTACTGCTTTTATTGCCACAATAATTTTGATGGTAGAGAATTTGGCTAAAAGAGCATATTACTATCACGGACATACTCATGTAAGCTAGTAATTACATATATAAATATGTAGAAGTAAGTAAAAGTAGATAAAAGTAAGTTAATTCTATAGTATTTGATATGAAAGCTTCCTAGAAGCTTCATAGACACTGCTTTGACTTCATAGGTGTCTTTAATTGACTTTTTGGATTAGAAACGTGGTCAATAAGTTGGCCATGTACCATACATATTCTTAGCTTGAAGACCAAGCTAACTATAAGGCCCACACATAGAAAAAGTTGTCTTGTAAGTCAAGGCATGTATCCTACAAAGTCAACACATATTGGAGGTCCAATAAAATATTGCCACGTAGCCCCTAGTTAGACAGTATATATAGAGATAAGAGTGAAGCTTTCTTCACACTTCTCAACTCCTTTCTTGCTTCCAGTCTAGTTTCAAGAGTCTTCATATTTTTTAGTCTTTGACAATAGCCATTCTAGTTTTTCTTTCAATATACATACTTATTTATTTATATTTTGTTACCTTTCTTTGAGTGAAGGCTCACTTGTCTGAATTGCTTTTCATTGAATTCTTATCCTTGACAGATTGACAAGAGTACACTTACAATATCAGAGCTTTGTCTTATCTTAATTAAGAGTGGATTACCCCTATTTTTTGATAAGACAAAAGCATATTAGAAGTTGCGGATTACCCTCTTCTAAACTGATATTGTCCTTAATATTTTCTTTGTTTTCAAGTCCTCTCTTCTATTTGACTTGAGTGATATTAGACATCTTCTTTTTTCTAAGTATTATCATGGCAGAACTTGTCAAAATGAAGAGTGCAATGGCATAAATATAAGAGCAATTGAAAGAATTAATGCTTGCAATTCATCAACTCAATTTACCACCACAAAGATCAACAAGATTGGCAGGAAGTGAAGATATAGAAATGATTGGAGCTGCTTCAACATCTGCACCAAATCATATTCCTTCTCCTATGGTGGAACATCCTTCCAGTGTTAGAAAATCAAGAAATGTGCTACCCGAGAAGTTTGATGGCACCAGATCTAAGTTTTGAGGATTTATCAATCAAGTGTAACTTGTGATTGAACTTCAACCCCAAAGCTATCTAACTCCAAGATCATAAGTTAGATTCATTGGTATGCTTCTTTCAAGTTCAGCACTATCGTGGTTTTCATCTTTTCTTGAACAACAAGATCCAATATTCGATAATTTAGAGGCTTTTTTGATGGAGTTTCGATCCATGTATAGAGAACATGATGCAATTCGTATTGCAACCAATAAAATCTGTATTTTACAACAAGGCAATCAATCAGTAATGTTGTATGCTGCATAATTTTGACAACTTGCAACTGATATCAAGTGAGATGATGCTACACTTATTAGCCAATTTCTCTACGGATTACAATATGAGATAAAAAAATTAATGCTCAACTTACCTGATCCTCAAAAATTGAGTCAAGCAATTGACTTTGCTGTGAAGTGCAACAATCACCTTTTGAATTTCGATCTGAGAATCATACAAGTGGACCTCAATGTAACTATAATTCAATAGGAACACCAATATCTCTTCAACACATACATTCAAAAGTAGAGGATATACAAATTGATACAGTACGTTTCAAACCTCTTATTGAACAAGAAAAGACTCATCGTCATCAAGAAGGATTATGTTTATATTGTGGAGAATTAAAATACACTGCTCAATAGTATCCAAAGAAATGTCGCAACCAAAAAATGAGGAACATGGCTGTCAAAGAAGACAATATGTCAAAAAATGAGTTTGTCTAGCTACAATAGGGACCGTGCGGCTGGAACCTTACACAACATCTAATAAAGGTCGTATTCTTTCTTTAGAATCCTCTCCTTATTTTATATTAAATATTATTTTAGGACCTAAACATTATAAAGCCTATGCCTTGTTAGATTCAAGAGCCTCACCATATTTCTTATATGAAGAATTTACTAAAAAACATAGCATATCTTTAGTAAAGAAAACTAAATCTGTTCATGTAGAAGTCATAGATGGTCGTCCATTGTCTTCTGGGGATATTACTGATGAAATCCTTCCTATAGAAGTAATAAGCAATGGTCATAATAGCTTTGTAGTATTTAATATCATTAGATCTCCCGCTAATCCAGTTATTTTAGGTTTATCGTGGTTAAAAAAATACAATCTTCAAATAGATTGGATTTCCCGAACTCTTACTTTCTCTAAAAGTATAACTAATAGTATAGTTAATCAAGTAGAGAGTCATAAGTCCAGTTCAATTAAATCCGTATTTATAAGTGTAAAAGCTTTCTTGCATGTTGTTATGAAAGAATCACCACATATTATTTATGCCACACCTGTTTCTACTAGTCGAAAGACTTCAAGTGGCATTCCAAGCCAATATCAAGAATTTCAAGATGTATTTGAAAAAAAAAATGCGGATACACTCCCGGAACATCGTCCCTATGATTGCTCAATTGGCCTTCAAGAAAGAGCACAACCGCCATTCGGATCAATCTACAGTTTATCACAAAATGAGTTGACTCAACTCAAGAAGTATATTGAAGAAAATCTAGTCAAGAATTTCATACGCCATTCTTAATCTCTGGCAGGAGCTCCAATTCTATTTGTGAAGAAAAAAGATGGATCATTGTGGATGTGTGTTGATTATCGAGGATTCAACAAGATTACTATCAAAAATAGGTATCCACTACCTTTAATATTTACACTTCTTGATCAGCTGAATCAAGCTAAGATCTATACAAAAATAGATCTCCGGGGAGCATACAATCTAGTATGCATCAAAGAAGGAGATGAATGGAAGACTGCGTTTTGAACTAGGTATGGACATTTTGAATACAACATCATACCTTTTGGACTTACAAATGCACTAGCAGCTTTTCAACATCTAATGAATGATGATTTTTGAGAGTTTTTGGATGATTTTGTGGTCTATTATCTAGACGACATCTTAATCTATTCTAAGAATCCAAAAGAACATGAACTTCATATTCGTCATGTATTATAAAAAATAAGAGATGCAGGATTCTATGCCAAAATAGAAAAGTATATATTCTACACTACTCAAGTCAATTTCTTAGGTTATATTATTTCAAATGATGGACTTATGATGGATCCTAAGAAAGTTCAAACTATTATAGATTGTAAGATCCCAAAAACGGTAAGAGATGTCAAATGCTTTTTGGGATTTGCCAACTACTATTGGTTCTTCATCAAAGACTTCTCTCGAGTTGCAACTCCACTTACACGTTTGACTTGTAAAGACAAACTCTAATGGAATGAAGAAGCGAAAGATACTTTTGAATCTTTGAAGACATTTGTTTTTGCACCAAACTTGTATCATGTTGATTTTTCCAAAGCATTCTTTATGGAAACAAATACATCAGACTTTGCTTTGGATGCGATTTTGTCACAAATGGGAACAAATGACAAACTTCATCCAATAGCCTTTCATTCAAGAAAATTCTCAACAGCAAAAATCAATTATAAGATCCATGACAAAGACCTTTTTGTAATTGTGGATTCTTTTCAAGAATGGCGTCATTATCTAGAAGGCGCTTCCAGTCGAGTCACCATGTATACAAATCACAAGAACCTCAAGTATTTTATGTCAACACGCATATTAAATCATCGTGAAGCTTATTGAAGGATGTCTTTATGAAGATTCAAATTCAACATCACTTATCGATTAGAAAAATAATAAGGTTTGTTCGATGCCTTATCTAGATGTTCTTATCTTGCACCAAAAGAAGGAGATGTAGCTTTTGAGCAATAAAAAACAATTCTCTTGAAGCTGGAGAAATTTCATCTTTGAGCAATAAAATCAATATTGAGTGTTGATTTAACTTTTCTCAAGCAAGTCCAGTTAAGTATGTCTTCAGACCCTCTTATTCACGATATCAAGAATAATTCTTCTAAATCTCATGATCCCTCTAAATTTGAGTTCAAGAACAACCAACTTTATTTCGAAGGATGCCTATATGTTCCAGAAGGAGAAGCACATTTACGTATTCTTCAAGCTCGTCACGACTTTTCAACAGCAGGATATTTTGGATACAATAAGTCTTTGAAGTTGATATCTAGGGATTTTTGGTGGTTTCAAATGTAGAAGGCAGTCAAAGATTTTGTACAATCATGTGATGTTTGTTCAAGATTAAAAACTCCTCATCATCGATCTTTTGGACTTCTTCAGCCATTATCCATTCCAGAACAATCATAGTCTTCTGTTTCTATGGACTTCATCATAGATCTTCCAATCTCAGGTTCTTGTGACTCTATATTTGTGATAGTAGATCATTTTACTAAGATAGCACATTTTGTACCATCTACAAAATCTATCATAGGTGAAGAACAGCTAAGTTTTTTTTGATAATATCTATCGCTATCATGGATTATTCAAGGATATTATATTAGATAGGAAAACTCAATTTGTATCAAGATTTTGGCAGACTCTTTTCAAGATTCTAAAAATGGATATAAAACTATCTTTGGTATTCCATCTTCAAACTGATGGATAAACGGAGCGTGTTAATCAAATTTTGGAGCAATATTTAAGATGTATCATTAACTACCAACAATATGATTGGACAACTCTTTTGCCATTGGTATAATTTGCTTACAATGATACAGTACCTTCTTCTACAAAAAAAACACCTTTCTTTGTTAATTATGGTTATCATCCATGACTTGATACTTTTGTCTTTTCAAAAGTTGATAATCTTGTTGCGAAAGATTTGGCGATTCATTTATCAGAGCTACATGCAACGATGAAGGCGCAGTTTAAAGAGGCTCAAGGATAATAAAAGGTTAATGCGGATGTCTATCAAAAGGAACAACCACCATTCCTCTTGGGTGATAAGATATGGCTACTTCGTCGCAATATCAAGACCACTCGTCCTTGTGACAAGTTGGACTATTGAAGGCTTGGACCATTTTTTATTTTTACACAAATTAATCCACTTGCATATCCTTTATATCTATCGGAGTCAATAAAAATTCATCTAGTATTCCATGTATCTCTTCTTGAACCATACAAGACAGTGGACATATCAAGAAGATGACAAGCTCCACCTCTTCGTATAGAAGTGGACAATAATGAAGAGTTTGAAGTAGAAGAAGTCTTAGATTCAAAGCGGCATCGAAATAAATTAGAATATCTTATCCATTGGCACGGATATGATATTAGTGAACACACATGGGAGCCAATAAAGAATCTTGCAAATACAACAAAGGCGATGGAGGCTTTTCATCGATGACATCCATCAAAATCAAGATGAAAACCTTCTTTATAAAAGAAACAATATCTAGGCAAGATAACGTTCTACTTTCAATCCTTGTTTGTAGCTTCTTTGTAGTTGTGACGCTCAGGAGATGGAGAATCAATAACCAGCAGATTCGACTCAAGAGCCTTCATTTGCTGACCTATCAAACGAGACATTACAATTGTCACAACCTTCAAGATGACGCAATCGAGATGAAGATCTTCAAGAATGACATATTATTCGTCGAATAGATGGCGAGATACAACGCATTTGGTATCACGATTTGAGAAAGGACTCCTGATGTTTGGTGATTTGACTAGAAGTGGAACAATTCCTGATGGTGTTTTAAATGTTCTATTCGAAGGAAGTTATGAAGGCCTCAACAATGATCAAATAATTGGATGGTCTTCCGGCCTTGATATGGGATACTACCAATAGTTGAGAGGCCCTATCAATCATCTTCGAAGAGAACAAAGATCAGTGTATGTGGCGAATATAATTCATCGCATCATAGATTTCCTCAACATATAATGACCGCTCCTTATGGAACTCGTCCCTAAAAGGCAGGGTAATATCATAGACATACTCATGTAAGCCAGTAATTATATATATAAATAGGTAGAAGTAAATAAAAGTAGATAAAAGTAAGTTAATTCTATAGTATTTGATATGGAATCTTCCTAGAAGCTTTATAGACACTGCTTTGACTTCATAGGTGTCTTTAATTGACTTTTTGGATTAAAAACGTGGTCAACAAGTTGGCCATGTGCCACACATGTTGTTAGCTTGGTCTTCAAGCTAACTATGTGGCCCACACGTAGAAAAACTTGCCTTATAAGTCAAGGCATGTGTCCTACAAAGTCAACACATATTGGAGGTCCTATAGAACGTCGCCATGTAGCCTCTAGTTAGATAGTATATATAGAGACAAGAGTGAAGCCTTCTTCACTCTTGGCAACTCCTTTCTTGCTTCCAATCTAGTTTCAAGAGTCTTCATGTTTTCTAGTCTTTGGCAATAGCCATTCTAGTTTTTCTTTCAATATAGATACTTATTTATTTATATTTTGTTATCTTTCTTTGAGTGAAGGCTCACTTGTCTGAATTGCTTTTCATCGAGTTCTTGTCCTTGACAATTACTCATTGAAATTAATACAAAAACTTATAAATAATCTTTAACAACCAATCTTATCTTGTATATTATAGTATTGTCCATTGTATCTCTCTTTGTTTTGTATACCTACTAATAATCAATTGAAGGTTTATTAAATATAAGATAAGTTAATTTTTATGTTTGATTATTGATGAATAATTTGTACTCTTATTCCATGGCCTTTTCTAACTTTATACCATCTATAGACTTCATTGTATGACACAAAGTTAATGGATTAGTAAAAAATGCAACATTAATATGTTTTTCACTTACTTAAGTAAAGTTTTTGTTTTTTTATCATTTATCTAGAGGTTTTTTCTTTTCTTTTCTTTTCTTTTATAGAATATCTTCTTACATATGAAAAAGACTATATATAATGCATTCTATAATCTCTTCTAAGCTTCTTTATTTTTTAAACTTATCTCTTTTTACTCAAAGATTAATACTCTTCATCATCATTATCTTTAATATTTTTATTTCTTTCATTAATTGTCATAAAAAAATTTAGAAACTTTCTTCTCTATCTTTTTTGGCTCTTTATCTTAATTCACTTTTCTATCATCCTTATTAAATTTATTTTCTTCTTTAATTTTTGTAATTGAAGATGTGGCTACAAATACATCAGTACTCTTATATGGATATAGCTACAAGTATTTGTAAGCACTCTTATATTTCAAAAACTCAACATCACAACTTTTAATGATCTTCTTGGTATCTAAACATATTAGTTTATATGCCTTGATATCTTTACAATATCTAAAAAACATACATTTTGTATCTTTTGTATGAAATTTGGACATCATTAAATCTAGTACTTTTATATAAGCAGTATTTCCAAAAGACTTCATGTATGAAATACAAGGTATCTTTCCATTCTATGCTACTTGAAGAATCAATAATATGAATGTACTTATAAAACATTGCATTTAGCATGATTTCTACCTAAAGTTTATGCCCAAGATTTTAAACATGAAGCATATTTTTTGTCATTTTTATAATAGTTTGTTTTCTTTTATCAATTCTACTTTATTGTATAATATAAAGAATTGAGGTTTGTCTTGCAATAACTTGAATATTTAAGAACTTATTAAAATACTTTGATAAATACACATGTCTATTATCCATATACAATACCTTAATCTTACATTCACATTATTTCTCGATAAATATGTTAAACTCCTTTAATCTTAACAAACATTCAATCTTGGCTTTAAAGATGAAAATCTATACCTTCTTTAAGAAATCATCAATGAATGTGAAAAAAGTTCTTTTTTCCTCCCATTGATGGCATCTTTATAGATCTATAAACATCCAAATGTACAAATTCCAATAATTTATTTTTATGTATTATAATTTTACTTAAAAATGAAGTACTTTTTTTTTAAATTAAATACCACCTTCACAAGAAAGAATCATTATATTATTGTATGATTGACCAAAATCCAAACTATTTATTATAAATTGGAGCTCTTTCATGCTTTTGGCATCCAAATGACAAAGGTATTAATGCCAAATGCCAAACTTAACTTAATCTTGTGGAAATTTAATAAATGCCATTATTTTAATTCTATTGACGTTTTTATATTTGATTAGATAGATATTGTTATTTCTAAAGTCCTTGATAAAATTTTCTTTATCGAATGTCTTTACAAAATATCCATTCATATTAAATTGAATCTTATAACTATATAAAATAAATTTTATAATAAAAAAATAAGTTTTTTTTATCTCAAATACATTGAAGACTTCTTTCAATCTTATTCTCTTGATTTGATTCTTTACAACAATCTTTACCATAATATAACTAATTCCAATAGCTTGCACCATGTCATTATTTTTCAACTACATTCTTGTTGTTTAAATCTCTTTATGAGTGTCAATTGAATACTTTTATGAAATTATGTAATTGGTTGCATCAAAGTCAACAATCTACTTAGATATAGTAGTTGTAGAAGTGCCTTCATTTATCATGAATGCATAATCATTTCATCCAAATTTATCATATGAATCTTTAGTATTTTTTATCTCATTTTTTTACTTTATAGTAATTTTATGTAAAATAATATTATTTTTTTGTAAATAAAGTAAGTTCTTATATAGCTTCTTATATTATTATATTGATTAGACTATTTTTTTCTTATCTTGAAAAAAGAGCCACATCTTTACTTTGATATTATTATTTTTTATTTTTAGTTGCTTCATGGATAAGTCTTGTCATAACATAGTCTAATATAATTTTTTTCATCTTGATAGACTCTAATATTATAATTAAGTAATTATAAGACTTAAAAAGGTTCATGAATAATATCTATTATGAACATATACATTTATTTCAATAGTTACTTATATGATTAGGTAGAAGTAGGTAAATATAGATTAATTTCATAATTTTTTCTAGAGAAGCTTTCTAGAAGTTTCATGGATACAATTTTGATTTTAGATATGTTTTTACGTTAGAAACTTGGCCAACAAGTTAACCACATGTTGATAGCTTGTGGAATAAATTAACTCTATCTAATAGCTTGTGAAACAAGCTTATTATGTAGCGCATACATAAATAACTTACCTAGCAAGTTAAGACATGTGGCTAGCAAAGCCATTACATATTGGAGGTCCTACAGAATATCGCTACATAGCATCTAGTTAGAAAGTATATATGGAGGCAAGAGTGAAGCCTTCTTCATTCCTGTCAATGTCTTTCTAGTCCTTAGTCTTGTTTCAAGACTTTCTAGTCTTTTTGTTTTTGGCAATAGCTATTCAAGTTTAATATTATATCAACTTTGAGTGGCTTTCTAGTACTTTTCAGTGATATAAGAGTGTGTTGAGGATTTTCTTTCTTTGAGATTCATGTCCTTGATAGTTTAACAAGAGTCCTAACATATTATTTCTGTCTTATTTTAAAAGTGAGTGGATTACTCCACTTCTATTGTTATATTTTAAATATTGTGGACTACCTAACTTTAAATAAAAAAATCTTATTTTTTAATACTGATCTTTTCCTTAAAAAGAGTAGATTATCCCTCTTTATAGAAGTTTTTATTAGAAGTTGTAGATTATTTTCTTCTAATTTACATTTTTAAATTTATTTGAATGGTCTATGGAAGGAAAAATTATAGATGCTATCCTCAGCGAAAGTGAAAATAGATTTATATCTATTATAGATCTTTATGAGCTTGGTAATATTTTAAGAATAGAAATCTCACATATTTTCAACGTGAATCATGGAGGTACTATGCCTATACCTATGGAAGAAGTTCAAGGTCTGTAATAAGAAGTTGTGTAATTGAAAGAAGCAAATAGATGAACCTCGCAATCAAATCTAGGAAGTTTTGCTTCTATAAGTATGACAAGGACAAGGATTAGTATGCCTAAGAAGTTTGATGGAACAAGATCAAAATTTCAAAGATTTTTGCAATAAATCAAGCTCTATTTAAGGTTGCATCCTTTCCAATATTCCAATGGATTTACTCAAGTTGGATTCATAGGTGCACTTCTATCAAAAAGTACTCTCTTTTGGTTTGCATCTTTAATAAAAAAAAAATTACAAATCTTCTATGATTTGAATTTATTCCTAGAAGTATTTATGGCCACATTTAAAAAAAGTGATCGAAAAATAGTAGCAAAGACCATGCACTTATCTTTATAATAAGGATCACGATCAACCACCATATATGTTGCTAAATTCCAAAATCTTACTTATAATGTGGGCTGGAATGAAAAAGCCCTTATCAATCAATTTTGATATGGGTTGAAGGATAATATCAAAGACTTATTATTGACAATCCCAAAGACAAAATCTTTAGAACAATTTATTGCTCAAGCCATTGCATGTAACAATTAATTATTTAAAAAACGTCAAGAAAAAAGATATGGCTGAAGAAGAACAAATCAAATAATGACAATAGGTCTTAAGTTTTTAGAAACTTATTTATCAAAGCCGGAACCAATGCAAATTGATACTATATAATTTAAATCCTTAACAAAGTAAGAAAAGAGTCAATAATATCAAGAAGGCATATGCTTATATTGTTGATAAGCTAAAATCACAAAATCTTAACCTCGTTGGATTCACGAGCCTCAGCTTGTTTTATAGATGAAGAATTTGTCAAAAAACAAGATATATCCATAGTTAAAAAAATCAAACTTGTGCATGTAGATGTAATAGATGGATGTTCATTGACTTTTGTAAATATTTCATATAAAATATTCCTATAAAAGTAGCAATTAGTGATCATAATAGTTTAGTAATATTTAATGTGATTAAATCTCTTTCTAATCCAATCATTTTAGGATTATTGTAGCTAAAAAGATATAACCCTCACATAGACTGGATTTCTCTCAATCTTAATTTCTTCTATAGTTTAGTCCAAGGTCCTATTAAGTAAGTAGAAATCCATAAGTCTAGTACATCCTAACCATTATTGATAGGTACAAAAGCTTTCATGCATGCCGCAAATAAAGGGCCATCTTTTGCTATATATGCCATATCCATTGTTGATGGTGAGAAGATATCAAGTGATACTCCTATCCAATATGAAGATTTTTAAGACATTTTTGAAAAAAAATATATATATATAAATATATAATATCATGTCTTTTGGACTTGAAGATTTTCAAACTAAGTATAGACATTTTGAATATAATGTCATACCTTTTGGACTCACAAATGCACCAAGTACTTTCTAACATCTAATGAATGATGTCTTTTGTGAGTTTCTTGATGATTTTGTTATCTGTTATTTAGACGAAATTTTAATCTATTCTAAAAATATAAAAGAATATGAAGTTCATGCTTGTCATGTATTAAAAAAACTAAGAGATGCAGGATTATATGCGAAGATGAAAAAGTATATATTCTATACTACTTACGTTAATTTTTTGAGATACACTATTTTCAATAAAGGCCTTATGATGGATCCAAAGAAGGTCCAAACTATCATAGATTAGAAGATTTCAAGAATAATAAGAGATGTGCAATATTTTTTAGGCTTTGCCAATCATTATTGAATCTTTATCAAGAATTTTTTTCAAATTGCAGCTCCATTTACACATTTGACTTATAAAGACAAATTTGAGTGGAATATAGAAGCTGAAGTATTATTTGTTGCTTTGAAGAAAGAATTTACTTTTGCATCAACTTTATATCACATCAACTTTTTTAAGGCATTCTTTATGGAAACAAATAAATCAGACTTTGCCTTGAGTATAGTAATGTCATAAATAGAAACATATAAATCAGACTTTGTCTTAGGTACAGTAATGTCATAAATAGAAATAGATAAATCAGACTTTACTTTGGATATAATAATATCATAAATAGAAAAAAATAACAAATTTCATCCAATAGCTTTTCATTCCAGGAAATTTTCAACAGCCAAGATTAACTATAAAATCCATGACAAAGAACTTCTTGTAATTTTGGATTTATTTCAAGAATGGTGTCATTAACTAGAAGGCACTTCAAGTCCAATCACAATATATACAGATCAAAAGAACATTAAATATTTCATATCAACACGTGTTTAGAATCACTACTAAGCTTGTTGGACCATGTCATTATTAAGATTTGATTTTAAGATTACATATTGACGTAGAAAACAACAAGGTTTATCAAATGTTCTTTCTAGACATTCTTATCTTATACCAAAAGAAGGAAACATATCTTTTGATCAATAAAGAACAATCCTCTTGAAGCTAGAGTATTTTCATTTTTGAGTAATAAAATCAACATTGACTATTGATTCAACCTTTATTAAACAAATTCAATCAAGTATGTCCTTTGATCTTCTTATTCACGATATCAAGAAACTTTCTTTTAAGTCTAAAGATGTTTCAAAGTTCAAGTTCAAGAACAACCTACTCTATTTTGAAAGACACCTATATGTTCCAAAAGGAGAAGGACGTTTATGTATACGTCAAGCATGTTATGACTTTCCAACAGCAAGACATTTTGGATACAACAAGACTTTAGAGCTTATATCCAGAGATTTTTGGTGGCCACAAATGTAGAAGGCAGTAAAAGACTTTGTTCAGTCATGTGACATTTGTTCAAGATCAAAAACTCCTCATCATCAATCCTATGGACTTTTTCAACCATTGTTTATACCCGAATAACTATCGACTTCTATTTCTATGGATTTTATTATAGATCTTCCAAGTTCAAGTTCATATGACTTTATACTTGTAATCATAGATTGCTTCACTAAAATTGCACATTTTGTACTATGTACAAAATTTATTTCAAGTGAAGAGACAACTAAGTTTTTTATTAACAATATCTATTATTATCATGGATTGCCAAAGGATATTATATTAGATAAAGAGACTCAATTTATATCAAGATTTTAAAGAATCCTATTTAAGATTTTAAAAATAGATATAAAGCTTTCTTTGGCTTTTTATCCTCAAATTGATAGGCAAATGGAATAGATGAATCAAGTTTTGCAGCAATATTTGAGGTGTACTATGAACTATCATCAAAATGATTGGACAACTCTTTTGCCATTGGTAGAGTTTACATACAATAATTTGGTACATTTTTCTATTCAAAAAACATCTTTCTTTGCCAATTATGGTTATCATCCATGACTTGATACTTTTGACTTTTTAAAAGTTGATAATCTTAAGGCGAAAGATTTAGCAAATTTTTTGTTAGAGCTATATGCAACAATGAAGATACAATTAAAGGAAACTCAAGAACGACAAAAGGCCTATACAGATGCCTATTAAAAGAGCATTTATAATTCAATGTGGGTGATAAGATATAGTTAATTTGTCGTAATATCAAGACTACTTGTCCTTGTGATAAGTTGGACTATTGTAGGCTAAAAACTTTTTTTTATGTGTAAATAAATCAATCCTATTGCTTATCGATTACATCTACTAGAATATTTGAAGATTCACCTAATATTTCACGTATCACTTCTTGAGCCGTATCTAAAGTAACCAATAAAAGCTTCATATTTTTCTTCCAATGGTAAAAATTGTCTCTTTTAAACTTCTTAATGACCTTTGAGCTCTCACTCTCATTTGAAAGCATATTTAAAAAATAGATATATCAAAAAATATCAAAAAAAAGAATAATAAAGATTTAAAAATCAACAAAAAAGTGTTGCTACCTTAGAATTCTAAAATACTCTCTTTATGTATAAATTAGTGATTTCACTTTGAAATCACATTCAACTTCATTGTTTAGAATTATTACAAGTCTTATAAGCCATATAAATATCAATTATCAAATTTTTTATTCTTAAATCACTTCTATACTCACAAAATATATCTTAGCACTATCAAAGCTCTTTTAAGCACCTTAAGCTTTTTTTTATATAAAAATATAAATTTAATCCACAAAAGATTTAACTAAATAAAAAAATATAATACTAGTATTTTAAAACATTAATTTAAGATATCAAATAAATTCTAAGATTAAAACATATTTAATAATAAAAAAATTAATATTTAGAACCAAATCTAAATATAAAAGTTAAAAGATTTTAAATCCTTACATTTACAATAATAAAATAATATATTCTTGACAACAATAAAAACTTCATTAAACTTCAAAAGTCATAAGTAAAGATGAATGGATCCATAATCTATTGAAAAAATATAAATTAGAAGTTCTAACACTTAATATTAGGAAGTTTGCACACAAAAAAGAAATATGGAGTAAGATGACTCTCACTTCCAACATCCATGATTTATAAGTAGTAGTTGTTGCATTAATAGACAACTTCTATCTCTTAACTTTTATATTCATCAAAGAATATATTAAATATATTCTTTGGCATCTCACATACTTCAAAGATATATCTTAGTATATATTTTATGTTCATTGGATTCTTTGACATCTCACCTAATACAAAGATATTCTATAGTATATACTTTGTATTCTTATCTAATCTTTGAATATTCTTTGGTACATCTTTTATTCTATTGACCTTATTTTTTAGCCCTTGACCTTAAGGCTTATTTATAAATTGGTCTTTCTATATCCTAAAAGACAATCTTTTGACTACTAGAAATTTATCTAAGATAATATCTTTTAAATGATAACTTATTTAATTTTTATTTTTACTTTTTTAATTTAATAAAAGCAACCAAATAAATCTTTTTTGTTCTTGCCAATTTAAAGATGTCCAATTTATATCATCTCACCTTCTCTTTTAAGCACAATTTTTTTTGTAATCAACTATTAATATACATTATTAATGGAATATGCAAAAATTAGATTATAAATATATATTAGACTACATATCATCAATATATTCATTTTTGTTTCAAAGAAGTTTCTAATTCATTTTAAATTAATTTTGTTTTTACAATCTTTAATACTTTATCTTTTTATAAATTGAATTATTAAATTAAAAATATTATTATGATATTATTATGTATTTTTTATGGCACTTTAAATTGATGATTTAATTAAATATATTAAAACAATTATTGAATCTAATTTTATCAATAAAGAATTTAATTTATCTTTTTTAATATTTTAATGTTTTTCAATATTTTTTAAAAATATCTACAGGCTCAAAATAAAAACGCTTTCAATACCAGATGCACATGAAAATAAAAGGTGGTCCCGAAGTTACTTATGCGAGGCCCACCATCACTCCAATAAAGGCTCAAAAAAATCAAAGGATGTGAAGCTTAAGAAGAGCTAGAAAGAATGGAAACTATCCATCCGCTCCGGAATTCGAACTCATCCATCCGAATCGAGGATGAAACCTTCCATCCAGAACTAGAAGGAAATACATCTAACACATACACAGGATGAAGATAAACATCCGTCCATCCATGTGGGGGTTGGGGGTGTGTGTAAGTGTGTGCTCTCGCAGTATCTCGGTCTTCTAAAGCTCGTCGCTTGCGCTGACGCGATGGCTGTCGCGCATCTGGACCTTCTACTTCTTCTTCACCTGGAGCAAGACAATCTCAACCGATTCGTGGATGAGCCTGCGCCATTTCATCACCACGTTCACCGTCATGGATTCAGTCACGTCCATATCTGTACAGCACCCAGTAGGAGCCCATCTCACTTCGGCGAAGAGACAATCCGCACACAGGCAGACAGCTCAACTTACTCCGCGGTAACTCCGTCCCCAGCGTACGACTGATCATTGCAGCATGAAAGAAACCCCGCTGGCCCTACTTGAATCTCACGACGCTCCCTTCTTCTTTCACTCCTTGTCGACGTAGCCCCAGAAAACACGTTTTCAGCTGGAAGATGGCCAAAGCAACCTCTGCTTTAGTTGGCTCCTTTACTCGAGGATTTTCTTTAGGTCACTTGTGGACGTTCTTGTCTAGTTGGTCGTGGTGACGCCAGTACCGACCCAACTCACCTCAGTGCCAATTAGGAACGATTAGTCACCCGCTTCAAGCTGATGAATCCACGGGCAAAGAGGATGGGTGTTGACTGATCCAACCGCTCACCAGGCCTTGGGCCCCGCTTTTCGGTGTTGGTGTAGGGGTGCGCCTCATCAAAACCCTGATTCGCATATATACATCTCACCAAGGTGCCACTGATTGCAAAGCGTACTCCTCCAGCTCCTTGACTCGGAGCCGGACCCTGTCCTACTTGTGTGACCAGTGGGAGAACCTCTACTTGGTACGGATGGTGGCGCAGCTGGTGTTATTGTTGGTGTGGGAGGAGAGGTTTTGAGCAATGCCATGCGTGGTGTGAGCTCGTGACCCTCTGAAGGGAACTTTGGCCTGAGAAGAGCGTGGGATTGTAGGAACATGAGTGGATCTACAGCATTTGAGATTATTCATTTGCATCCGCTACGATATGATGCAGATTCTTCACCTGTGTGATACTCTTGAGGTATAACAGACGAAGGTCTGCATCATAGCCAAGCGAACGTAAATCTGGTGCATTCAACACTAGATGCTTAATTGAGGTGCATTAATAACGTTGTTATGGTCCTGAACCCCACCTTTGATTTCCGCGGTGATTTTGGTCAGAAATGAAGAATCTATTTTGGCTTCAATTCCTCTCTCAGCGTGTACCCGGAGAGCCATCATGCATTCAGCGTTCGCATGCATGGGTCACCTCGAGTAAAATTGTCGGTTGGATGTAACATATCTGCTCACAACCTTCAATGAGGCAAAGTCCATCTTCACCAGTGTTTGTAGTCAATCTTTGTCTCTATACCACAATGGTCAATGTTAGAGAGTACCCAGACGATGATGTTGAACGCTTAGCTTCCGCTAAGTTAGTTCGCTCATCACGTGCATCATTGCTGCGGAATATAGCCATGTTGAGAATATGAGAGCTGAATTGTGATTTTCGTTGCAACCAACTCTTATCTCACTGTCAACTTTCACTTCTACACTGCAGCTTCCCACTGCTGCCAGGAATTGGAGTAAGACGAAAATTCCCACTCCGTTTCTTCTGTCTTCTGTTGTTGGTTTTAATTTAGTCGGTTATCCAGGGTAAGTAGCCCACATGATCAACTATGTAAACAACATGTAAGGAAAATGATTGCATGTCTGCAGAGTCATGACGTTGTAGGAGCCATGAGAGAATACCTGACGTTTGGTACCAGTTACCTCTCAACCTGTTTGCCGTGGGAAAGAATCCATTGCACTAGAGGAGCAGTTGTAACTAGAGGCTGAGCCGATCAATCGGCATAGTACACTGTCTGTTGAGTTTCCTCCATTATGCGAAAGGGTCTGAAGGGCTTTGTGCCCAGCTTGTGTCCGTTGGCCGTGTGCTCAGCTGTTAATGCTAACCCCAAACGGCCGCCGTGTCCACTGCTGGTACAGTAGTGTGTATGTTGCCCTTGAATGTTTATTAGTTTTCACTTCAGCCAGATTCACGGAGGTACCTCTAAACCCACTATTTGGCAATGCCTTCTTCACTCCTATTTGCACCTTTGACATATTGTGCTCTTGACGAAGCAGGATTGTTTGCCTCTGAAGTCCTTGAAGCTCTCACTCGTAGGGAGCATTCAAGATGTACGCATCCTCAAATGTCTGTGCATTGCATTTATACCATGAATCTTGTGAACTGTTCACAGGATATCGCTGATTTAATTCTGAGTAGGGCTCATGGAATTGAGGTGCGCAACGTATTGGAGCGCATGGCACAAAAGAGAAATTTAGTTGGCATAATTTGCACGTTCAAAACCTCAGCGTGGAGATGCAGGAAGACAACGAAAGCATGGACAGAATTTTGCTGATTTCAAGGTGCCGCTTCACTGGAGAGCGTGTGGCTGGCATCAAGAAACGAGCAGTGGAGCACCAGCCCAGCTCGGCAATGACGGTGAGAAGAGGGAGGGAAGTCCATTCAATCCACGAATATGGGAGATGTCAGGAAATCTCAATCAAACGGCATTTGGCAAAGCTGCATGACAACATTAAATACAAGGAATCGTTCATGATTGGAGTGGTAATCTTAACGTCGCTGATGCGAAGTCGCTACAAGTCTGCCTCCCGCTCAGAGCAACGTCAGGTATGGATTGACCTTTCTCAAGTTTTTAGAGAGCTGGAGCACTCTATATACGAGTTGTAATGCTGACGCAAAGCGCTTTGCCATGTCTTCGGACTGCAGGGGATGGCATTGTCCCTCTGTGGGTGAGTTGATGTTTTGCTGTTCAAATCTCGTTTACAAGCACCACTGCATTCAATATGAAGGCATTATCACCATCCTAGGCCATGGCAGTGGTTAAATTAGCATGCGTGTATATTCTAAATCTGGGAAGCGTATTGGATGGGTGGGGATAGTTGTTCTCGACAGTTTCCAAGGTGGCCACTCTCTTGACCACCCAATTCACGGGGACGGATTTCTGGAGGGTGGGGCTGGAGCTGTTCCAAGCTGCGAAAATGGTGATCACGCAACTCGACGAGCTCATGTACATACGCTTGTGTACAGATGTAGCTCAGGAGTTTTTGGATGATGATCAGCAACGGAAAGAGGTTACCGCGGCCGCTGCCACCACCTCCGACCCCAGCAATTCTGTCCGTCACATCCATTCGGTACATGACCCACTGCAACATTTGCGAAGCACACTTGCGGGTCGAGAGAAGCTGATATCAAGTTTGGACCGGGTAAAAATAGCTAAACCACGAAAAGAGGGAAGCGCTCCAAAGAAACTCAACTCAGTGCAGACTGCAGCTCAAGACTGCCAAGAAAAGCGAGGCTTTCTCACTAAACCCAGCTCTCACAAGAAGAAAAAGAAGAAGCATGCTGAAGAAGTCTGTGAAGAGTTAACCGCTCTTACGGAATCCTTGTCTGTAAGCTTAATCAAACTCCATGTTTGTTCAGACGAACCAAGAACCTTGACCAACCCTAACGATACAGAGATGGTGGAAGTTATAGCTACCCCTGAAGAGAAAAATATTGAACCAGAGCCTGTGCTTCTGGTGCCGGAGCCCGAAGAAGACACCTATGAAGAGCCAAATCTCAAACCAGACCCTGTGCCTCTAGTGCCGGAGCCAGAAGTAGCTACCCCTGAGGAGCCGAACTTTGAACCAGAGCCTGTGCTTCTAGTGCCGGAGCCAGAAGTACCAAACGTCCTCCTGATAGGTTCTTAGTTAACATCATGAACCTTGCATCCTTGTTGCCAATTGTTGCATGTACAGTAGATTTTAGAACTTTAATAGCCACAGTTTTCTCACTCCCTGGGTCCGATGAGGAAAATTCGGCTTGTAGTTTTGTGTTTGATAGCTCAATGTGTATTTTCCAGACGATCCCACCGTGAGATTGTTAAGAGTATTGACGATGGAGGAGTTAGGCAGAGAGATTCAAGTTATATTGCAGCGTGTGAACTTGACGTTTGCAGTTAGGAATCGAGCAATAGAAGACGAGTTTGTAGGTCTTCAAGAAGCAATTCAAGCAACTCTTCAGGTACATTCAGGGTACTCAACAATCAAACATTGGTCAACGTGGACAGTAAAGGTGGAGTGCGGATGCTCACCATTTCGTCAATTTACTGCATGAATCAGCATCGGTTACTCATTAGATGCAGATACTTCCATGTCAAAATTTACAACAGCCTGACACTGATCTTTGCCATTCTTTTGTTCCTGAATACAAGTATGCATACTGTGTAAGCAGAGCCTTTGGTTTGACTCGGTTGTTCTTTCGGCAGGAGATCAGCAACGTCCGTCGAGGACCGCCACCTGCTGCCAAGGAAGAGGTAGAGAAGCTTTCCATTACAGTAGTGACCAGCTCAGTTTTGGCAAGGCTTGGAGAAGATACACACTGTGCCGTCTGTCGGGAACCTCTAGTTCTAGGCGACAATATGCAAGAGATGCCTTGCCAGCATCCCTATCATCTGGAGTGCCTCAGACCTTGGCTGGTTAGATTCTGACCTCCCAGTTGTATACTTGTCACAAACCCCTTCATGTTTGCTAGCACAACGCGTTTGACCTTCGGAGCCGATTCCTCTGCTGAACTCGACACACACACTGTGCCGTCTGTGCTCTTTTGGGCTGATTACTTTTGCAGGAGAACCACAACTCTTGCCCAATATGTCGCTATGAGCTACGAACCGATGACGAGGACTACGAGCATCAGAAACAACTAAGTTACAATGCTGAATTGCAGAGGAGGCTGAACTGCTCATGATGCAGCACAGCACTAGCATCTGTCTCGATTCTTCTTATGTAAAGGAAGGATTACCTGGACTTCTCATTGGATTTTTGTAGCTTTATTTATCCATTTGCCGAAGTTGCTACCTGGAACCGTCGACATGCTTCAACAACAATTAAACCCATTCTCCAACTTAAACCGAAGATTGAATCCTCGCATGCTCAAGAACAAAACCCAACACTCCCAATATCTTGGACCACGTAGTCTTTGAAGAGAAGAGCATAACTTCGAATTCTCTGATCTCTGAGACGAACGACATAACACAAGCCCTACCTTTAGTAACTAGTGATTTACTAGTTAAAAGTATAACTTCTCGTCGAGATTTCGATATAAATGTGAATTTTCAAAATAAAATGATTCATTGCACCCTGATAAATGTGTATTGGGTGATGAGTTCTGTATATTGAAACAAAAGGTTATGGGTTCTAGTCTTCTAATCTGTGCACTAATAAATGTTTTGTTGATTGCATTGTTGCAATCTTTAATTAAATCAATCTTTAATTGAATCCAAAAACTTTAAAAAAAAAAAAAAAAAAAAAAAAAAAAAAAACATTAAAAACATTAAAAAATAATAAATTAATTTTTAAATATATATATATATATATATTTCATTAAAATCTATAAAAAATATCAAAAATAAAAATCAGAATTAAATCATAATCAAATATTAATATAATCTTCAATAAATCCTAATAAAATCCTAAGCAATCTTAAATCCTAATCCTAGGCCAAATTCTAATTATAAATCAAATCTCAATGAAATCTTAAATCCTAATTAAATCCTATCAAATTCTATACAAATTCTAATCAAATCTTAAATAAATCTTAAATCCTAATCCTAAACCAAACCTTAATGAAATCCTAAACCTTAAATAATTCTAAAAAAATCCTAAGTAAATTTTAATCGATTAATATAGCTATTTGAAACTTCAATAAATATTAATTGAATTATAGATCTTAACTAGTCTTTCATCCAAACTTCAATCAACAAGAAATTAACAAGCATGCAAAATTTGAGAAGAATTGGACTTATCAATTGCAAAAAAAGCTTCCAAAACCTCTCAATCATTGGTCGCCATCCTTCTCCAACTTAAATGTTAATCATTTAATACCAATTTCTCCTTGCTGAACTATTTAATTGCTTTAAAAATTAGATCTTATATAGATATTTAAGTCTTAATTATTTTCACCAAATTTTGCTTCAATCCAACTAACAAATATTGCTACACCTTGAAATCACTCATTAGTCCTAAATCTCAAATTTTTGAGACTATAATCCACAAAAATCCTCATATGCTTCAATCTAATTGCTTGATTGATTTTAAATTTTTTACACACATTTACAACAAGCACAACAACCAAATGACCAATTTTCACACAAAAATATACTACAAAACTTATAAAATCGTGAAATTTGTAAGCCTATTTTTTTTCTTCAAAATCTAAACCTACCAAGTACATCATTTACTTTGAAAATCTTTCAAAATCTCAATATTAATCCAAATGATATGAAATCAACACTCAAAAATCTTTTCTTAAGTTTTCTTTCAATATCCATTATTTAATTTATAAAAGAACCTTGAAGTCACCATAGGTACTTGGTTTTATACCTTAGAATTTGATTTTGATTCTTCTTGGCAATTGGTCCTCTCTAAGTATCAATTCTTCTCTTCTTAAAGTAATTTTTGCTAAAATCAACTCTTAACTTCTTCTTATATATGCCTATATTATTTTTTTCTAAACTACCTTATTTTTTCTTACTTATGGTTCTTCAAAGTAAATAGAATCCATTTTCATAAAAAGTAGTTCTAATACAAATAGATTTTACTACGTGCCTATCATTTATATATGTTTTTTTATTATATATTTTTAATTAGGATCTTCTATAATAATTTTTTTTTTTAAATTACAAGCCATTACTATTGGATGCAATATGGTTCATGAAAATTCTAGCAAGATATTATTATTATGTGACAAGTATGGAAGATATTTAAATTCTTATATAACTATCTAATAGAATTGAAGTTCATTTACTTATATATGTTTTATACATTCTTAGATTTAAAAGAAATCTATTCATCCTCACCAAATTTGCTTGAAAACATAAAATATTTATACTTTATAAACACAACATTTGTAAGCTTCTTCAAGAAAACAATCTCACAATAATCAGAAGAATACTTTACAATTCCTATCTTCTTGACTTCACCATCTTAATTCCTTCCACAATTGTTTTTTATATAGCATCTCATGGAAATTTGCATTCTTCCAAAGAACTTCAATATATTCAAACTTGGCACCTTTGGCTAAGCTACCTACATCATGATATGATATGAAAAATGGCCATTAATGGCTCTCTAAATGGATTAAGACTAAAGACAACAAAACTTCCTATCTTATGTTCTAGCTATGTATTTGGTTAATTATAGAGTATTTTTTCTAAAAATATCAACAAAATCAAAGCAACACATATTAGAATGTTGATTCACTATGATATGTATGGACCAATGAGCATCTCTTGCTATAGTAGATCACTCTATTATATATTTTTTCAAGATGATCACATACATCACAGATTTGTCTTTTATATTTTTAAGAAATCTAATACTCTAAAATATTTTCAACAAGTTTGCAAGAATACTCTTTGAAACACTAATTGTCAAGTATTTACTCTAAGAACTAACTACATTGGTGAGTTTTGAAATAGAAGCTTTACTAATTTTTTTTATTTATAGGAGATCAAGCATGAATTCACCATTTTTTACACTCCAAAATAAAATAGTTTCAAAAATAAAATAACATATCAATTATAGAGGCAATTTGGAGTATAATCTATTATATAAAAATTGACATTTCTTTTTAGGCACAAATAGTAGATAACATTATATATACACTGTATTGTACTTGTTTACAATTAAATCTACACATGATATCATTTGAGATTCATACAAAAATAAAGCCATTATTAGCTCATATGAGGCTATTTGGTTATAAAGTATATACTCATATTCTTCATTACTTATACAAGAAATTAGATCCTAAAAGTCATACTTGATTCTTTCTTAGCTATTTAGATACTTCTTAGAAATATTAGATTTGGAACTTATAAAGTCAATGAATTATTATAAATAATAATGTAATCTTTGATAAACATAATTATATAAAAGATACATCATTTTCAAAAAATGAATCTTCTAGTATTGCTACTATCAAGGTGCCCTTTCCATTTTTTTGATCGTTTATTTGATCATCATCATACAAACCATCCTGACCATCTTATGAATACTAATATTATTAGCTCAGTTTCTAATTCTCATACAATTGACTTATCAAATTCTATTTATATAAATTATTCTTTATCTAATATCATTGAAGATCAACCAAGAAATTTTGAAAGATATAAGTAGTAGAAATACATCATCTTCTACTCATGATGCTATTCTATTTATTTATGATCTTACTTCAAATCTAACTTACAAAGAATAATCACCAATATCACCAACATCATCTTCACGTGTTCATTCAATTGAAAAACCTCATTTAATTTTATTTTTTTTTAATTCTCTTTCTATACAATGACAATGGTGACTTCTTTTCTAATTTGGTTACTCAACTAGAAACTCACATTATATTTTTCCTAATTATGATAAGACTTTGTTGCATATACAAATTAATTTTAAATACTTTGTCAATACTTCAAAAATTCCACAATCTTTTTATGAAGCTCTTTATTCACTACATTTGATACTTTGATTAAAAGCCATGTAAAATGAATTCAAGTCCTTACTAATAAAAAAAATGTGGAATTTCATTGACTTGCCATTTGGGCAAAAAATAGTGAATTGCAAGTATTTCTTTGCTCTTAAAACCAAGATTGATGGTGTCATCAATTGTTTCAAGGCCCACTCACTTGTTAAAGATTGTTCATATTAATATAGAATTGATTATATATAGACTTACTTTCAAATTATAAAATTTGACTCAATCCAACTTATTCTTATTATAGTTTTTCAAAAAGACATACACATCAGGTAGTTCAAAATCAAAATTATATTTCTACATAGCCAACTTGATTAAGAAATATTTATAAAATAAGTCCATAGGTATCATGGACATACTCATGTAAGCTAATAATTACATATATAAATAAGTAGAAGTAAGTAAAAATAAATAAAAGTAAATTAATTCTATAGTATTTGATACGAAATCTTCCTAGAAGCTTCATAGACGCTGCTTTGACTTCATAGGTGTCTTTAATTGACTTTTTGGATTAGAAACGTGGTCAACAAGTTGGCCATATGCCACACATGTTGTTAGCTTGAAGACTAAGCTAATTATGTGGCCCACATGTAGAAAAACTTGCCTTGTAAGTCAAGGCAAGTATCCTATAAAGTCAACACATATTGAAGGTCCTATAGAACATTACCACGTAGCCCCTAGTTAGACAGTATATATAGAGACAAGAGTGAAGCCTTCTTCACTCTTGTCAACTCATTTCTTATTTCCAGTCTAGTTTCAAGAGTCGTCATATTTTCTAGTCTTTGGCAATAGTCATTCTAGTTCAATATATTATCACTTTTGAGTAATTTCTAAGTATTTTCGAGTGACACAAGAGTGTATTGAGATTATCTTTCTTTGGAGTTCATGTCCTTGATAGTTTGAAAAGAGTGCTAACATATTGTTTCTGTCTTGTTCTAGAAGTGAGTGGATAATCCAACTTCTATTATTGTATTTTGAAGGTTGCAAACTATCCACCTTTAAACAAAAAATCTTGTTTTCTAATATTGATCTTTTCTTTAAAGAGAGTGGATTACCCTTCTTTGTGGAATTTATTTTTAGAGGTTGCAGATTACCCTCCTCTTATTTAACTTTTGAATTTGTCTTAGTTGTCTATGGAAGAAAAAATCATGGATATTATACTTGGTGGAAGTGAAAATAGATTTGCAACTATTGCAGATCTTCATGAGCTTGTCAACACTCTTAGGACCGAAATTTCAAGCATCACCAATACCAATCATGGAAGCACTATTCCTACCACTATGGAAGAAGTTCAGAGTCTATGCCAAGAAGTTCTGCAGTTGAAGGAAACAAGTTGATTAGCCTCATAACCAAATTTCGGGAGTTTTGTTTTTACAAGCTCGAAGGAGGCAAGGATTAATATGCCTAAAAAGTTTGACAGAACAAGATCAAGATTTCGAGGGTTTTTGCAACAAGTCAAACTCTACTTAAGGTTGCATCCTTTCCAATATCCTGATGGATTTACTCAAGTTCGATTCATAGAAGCACTTCTATTTGGAAGTGCTCTCTCTTAGTTCACACCTTTGATGGAAAAAGATTCACGATTACTCTATGATTTGAACTCATTCTTGGAACTATTTATGGCTATATTTGGAGAAAGTGATCGAAAAAGGATAGCAGAGACCAAGCTTGTATCACTATGACAAGGATCATGTTCAGCCACCATATATATCGTTGAATTCCAAAGTCTTGCTTGTGATGTGGATTGGAATGATAAAGCCCTTATTAATCAATTTTGCTATGGATTAAAGGATAATATCAAAGTTTTATTATTGATAATGCCAAAAATAGATTCTTTAGAATAATTCATTGCTCAAGCTATTACATATAATAATCGTTTATTTGAAAGATGTCAAGAACAAAGATATGGTTGAAGAAGAATAAGTCAAGTCATGGCAACACCTTCTAAGTTTTTGGAAACCTTTCCATTAAGGCCAAAGCCAATACAAATTGATACGGTACGTTTTAAATTCCTCACGGAGCAGGAAAAGTCTTGACGATATCAAGAGGGCTTTTGTCTATATTGTGAAGAAGCTAAACACATTGCTCAACATTTTCTAAGGAAGCAATGCAATCTTAAAATGAGGAGTACGATTGCAAAAGAAGACAATGTGTTGGAAAATGAGTTCCTCCAGCTACAATAGGGATCGTGCGGTTAGAACCATGTGCAATACCTAGTCAAGGTCTTATTCTCTCCACAGATCCCTCACCTTGTTTTACAATAGATATGTGTATAGAATCCAAAAATCATAAAGTCTTTGCATTATTAGATTCAGGAGCCTCAACTTATTTCATAGACAAAAACTTTGTCAAAAAATAAGAAATATCGTTAGTCAAGAAAATCAAACTCCTACATGTGGAAGTCATAGATGGTCGTTCGTTGTCTTCTGGTGATGTTATCCATGAGACTGTTCCTTTAGATGTAATAATTAAAGATCATAATAGTATAGTAATATTTAATGTGATACAATCTCCTTTGAATCCAGTCATTTTAGGATTATCCTGGTTAGTAAAGTATAACCCTCAGATAGATTGGATTTCCCGTAACCTTAACTTTCCTAGTATTTTATTTCAAAATTCTATTAATCAAGAGAAAATACATAAGTCTAGCACATCTAAGCCTTTATTAATAGGGACAAGAGCTTTCATGCATGCAGTCAAAAAGCGGTCATCTTTTTCTATATATGCCACATCCATTTCAAATAGTAAAAAGACGTCAAGTGGTATTCCTAGTCAATATTAAGAATTCTAAGATGTTTTCGAAAAAAAGAATGCAGATATTCTTTTAGAACATTGACCTTATGATTTTTCAATCGATCTTCAAGAAAGAGCTCAACCGCCATTTAGACCAATCTATAGCTTATCACAAAATGAATTAGCTGCACTAAAAGAGTATATTAATGAGAACTTCGCTAAAAACTTCATACGCCATTCAAAATCTCTAGTAGGAGCACCGATCTTATTTGTAAAGAAAAAAGATGGATCTCTACGGATGTGCATAGACTATCGGAGCCTTAACAAGATCACCATCAAAAACAGGTATCCTTTACCTTTGATTTCAGGACTTCTTGATCAATTCAATTAAGCAAAGATCTACATAAAAATAGATCTACAAGGAGCATACAACTTAGTCTGCATCAAAGAAGGAGATGAATGGAAGACTACTTTTTTAACTAGGTATGGACATTTTGAATATAATGTTATGCCTTTTGGACTCATAAACGCATCAACTACTTTTCAACTACTTTTCAACATCTTATGAATGATGTTTTTCGTGAGTTTTTAGATGATTTTATCGTTTGTTATTTAAACAACATTCTAATCTACTCTAAGAATATAGAAGAATATGAATTCTATATTCGTCGTGTATTACAAAAATTAAAAGATGCAGGATTATATGCCAAGTTGGAAAAGTGTATATTCCACACTATTCAAGTTGACTTTTTAGGATACATCATTTCCAACAAAGGCCTGATGATGGATCCTAAGAAAATCCAGACTATCATAGATTGGAAGATTCCAAGAACAGTACGAGATGTGCAATGCTTTTTGGGCTTTGTAAATTACAATAGAATCTTTATCAAGAACTTTTCTCAAGTTGCAACTCCACTTACGCATTTGACATGTAAAGACAAATTTGAGTGGAGTAAAGAAGGTGAAGTAGCGTTTGATGCTTTAAAGAAGGAATTTACTTCTGTACCAATTTTATATCATGTTGACTTCTCCAAGGCATTTTTTATGGAAACAAATGCATCAAACTTTGCCTTGGGTGTCGTTTTGTCATAAATGGGAGCAGATGATAAGCTCCATCCAGTAGCTTTCTATTCCAAGAAATTTTTAGTAACCGAGATTAACTATGAAATCCACGATAAAGATATTCTTGCAATTGTGGATTAATTTCAAGAATGACATCATTATCTAGAAGGCACCTCAAGTCCAATCACCGTATACACAGATCATAAGAACCTCGAGTATTTTATGTTAGCACCCATAATAAATTGTCGTCAAGCTTGTTGGAGCATGTCTTTATGAAGATTCGAGTTCAACATCACTTATCGACCAAAAAAATAACAAGGTTTGTTCGATGCTTTATCTAAACATTCTTATCTTGCACCAAAAGAAGGAGATGTAGCTTTTGAACAATAAAGAATGGTTCTCTTGAAGTTGGAGCAATTTCATCTTTGAGCAATAAAATCAACATTGACTGTTGATTTAACTTTTCTCAAGCAAGTCCAGTTAAGTATGTCTTCAGACCCTCTTGTTCACAATATCAAGAATAATTCTTCTAAATCTCATGATCCCTCTAAATTTGAGTTCAAGAACAACCAACTTTATTTCGAAGGATGTCTATATATTTCAGAAGGAGAAGCATGTTTACGTGTTCTTCAGACTCGTCACGACTTTTCAGTAGCAGGATATTTTAGATACAATAAGACTTTAGAGCTGATATCTAAGGATTTTTGATGGTCTCAAATATGGAAGGCAGTTAAAGATTTTGTAAAATCATATCATGTTTGCTCAAGATCAAAAACTCCTTGTCATCGATCTTTTGGACTTCTTCAGCCATTACCCATTCCAGAACAACCATGGTCTTTTGTTTCTATTGACTTCATCACGGATCTTCTAATCTCAGGTTCTTATGACTCTATATTTGTGATAGTAGATCACTTCACCAAGATGGCACATTTTGTACTATGTACAAAATCCATCACTTGTGAAGAAACAGCTAAGCTTTTTATTGACAATATCTATCGCTATCATGGGCTATCAAAGGATATTATATTGGATAAGGGAACTCAATTTGTATCAAGTTTTTGGAGAACCCTTTTTAAGATTTTATGAGTGAAGATAATACTATCTTTGGCTTTTTATCCTCAAATTGATGGATAGATAGAGCGCATAAATCAAGTCTTGGAGCAATACTTAAGATGTATTATCAACTATCAACAAGATGATTGGACAACTCTTCTGCCATTGGCACAGTTTGCTTATAATAATACGGTGCATTCTTCTATGTAACAAACACCTTTCTTTGTCAATTATGGTTATCATCCACAACTTGACATGTTTGATTTTTCAAAAGTTGATAATCCTGTGGCAGAAGATATGGCAAATTGATTGTCAAAGTTACATGCAACAATGAAGGCGTAATTAAAAGAAGCTCAAGAATGACAAAAGATAAATGCAGATGTCTATCGAAAGGAACAACCACCATTCCACATGGGCGATAAGGTATGGTTACTTCATTGCAATATCAAGACCACTCGTATTTGTGATGAGTTGGACTATCGAAGGCTTGGACTATTTTCTATTTCTGCACAAATCAATCGAGTTGCATATCATTTACATCTATCGGAGTTAATGAAAATCCATCCAATATTCCACGTGTCTCTTCTTGAATCATATAAAACAGTGGACATACCAAGAAGAAGACAAGCTCTATCTCCTCCTATAAAAGTAGATAATAATGAAGAGTTTGAAGTAGAAGAAGTCTTAGATTCAAGGCGGCGCCAAAATAAATTGGAATATCTTATCCATTGGCGTAGATATGATATTAGTGAATGCACATGAAAGCCAATAAAAAATCTTGTAAATGCAACAAAGGCGGTGGAAGCTTTTCATCGACAACATCCATCAAAATCAAGATAAAAATCTTCTTTAAAAGAAACAAGATCTAGATAAGATAACATTCTACTTTCAATCCTTGTTTATAGCTTCTTTGTAGTTGTGATGTTAAGGAGATGGAGAACCAACAACCAGCAGATTCGACTGAAGAGCCTTCATTTGCTGACTTGTGGGACGAGACATTACGATTGTCACAACCTTCAAGATGACGCAATCGAGATGAAAATCTTTAAAAATGACATATTCTTCCTTGAATAAATGGCAAGATACAACACATTTGGTATCACGACTTTGGAAGGGACTCCCGATGTTTGGTGATTTTATTAGAGGTAGGAACAATTCCTGATGGTATTCCAAATATTTTATTCAAACAAAGTTATGAAGACTTCAAGAACGACTAAATAATTGGGTGGTCTTCTCATCTTGGTATGGAACACTATCGATGGTTGAAAGGCCCTATCAATCATCTTCGAAGAGAACAAAGATCAGAGTATGTGGCGAATATAATTCGTCGCATCATAGATTTTCTCAACATATGATGATCGCTCCTTGTGGAACTCGTCCCTAGAAGAGGAAGTAATGTCACGGACATACTCATGTAAGCTAGTAATTACATATAAAAATAAGTAGAAATAAGTAAAAGTAGATAAAAGTAAGTTAATTCTATTGTATTTCATACAAAAGCTTCATAGATGTTGCTTTGACTTCATAGGTGTCTTTTATTGACTTTTTGGATTAGAAACGTGGTCAACAAGTTGGCCATGTGCTACACATATTGTTAGCTTGAAGACCAAGCTAACTATGTGGCCTATATGTAGAAAAACTTGTCTTGTAAGTTAAGACAAGTGTCCTACAAAGTCAATACATATTGAACGTCGCCACGTAGCTCCTAGTTAGATAGTATATATAGAGACAAGAGTGAAGCCTTCTTCACTCTTGTCAACTCATTTCTTATTTCTAGTCTAGTTTCAAGAGTCGTCATGTTTTCTAGTCTTTAGTAATAGTCATTCTAGTTCAATATATTGTCACCTTTGAGTGATTTCTAAGTATTTTTGAATAACACAAGAGTGTATTGAGATTATCTTTCTTTGGAGTTTATGTCCTTGATAATAGATTCAAAGATCATCACTTTCCAAACAAAGTATATCATTTGAAAAAAACTATATATGATTTATGCCAATCAAGGAAGGCATGACATCGTAGAATTAATAAGTTTTTGGTTATTTACAAACTCAAGCAAAAAAATTCTAATTCATATGTATACCATTCTGAACTAAAAAACTAACTCATCATTCTGATTTTTGCTGATGATGGCTTATGTTGCTATCATTATAGAAGACATATCAATGATATTCTATATACTATGAATGATATCTTTGAAACTTAGATTAACAATTCACATATCTATGTTAGCTTACAAATTGAAAATAATCATAAATCATAACTCATTTTTCTTCATCAATGAGTATATCTAGAAAGCATCCTCCATAAATATGGCTTTGAATACTCCTCTTCTATCTCAACTCTAGCAGATTTTAACTCAACATTTTGTTTTGTTGATTCTTCAAACACAAATAATGATGATGTTTTTCTATTTGTTAATGTAATTGACATCTTCCAATTTTCTTCTATTGGAACTCCCCTAATATCTCTTTCTTACTTGTAATGTTGCCTATTTCAAGTCCAAGTTTACGCATATTCATTGCAATGTTGTTCAAAGAATTTTTTGATATTTATACACTACTCTAGATTTTAAGCTGATTTATGATGGTACTACCTTTCCAATCCTACTTACCGCATATGTAGATGTTGATTATGTAGCAAATATTGATGATAGAAAGTCTTGCACTAGATACATTCTTTTCTTGATTGGAGGTCCAATCATCTAAGGGTTAAAAAAGCAAGCTTGTTTTTTTGATAGTATGATCTATTTTAAGTATGTTGCTTATAATATGGCTACAAAAGAAATCATATGGTATCAAAGGCTCCTTACTTATCTAAGATTTTCTCAAGACAAAACTGCAATCTTATATTTTGACTCTCAAAGTGCTATCAGGCTTGTACTTAACCTTGAATTCCATTCACAAACTAAGCATGTGGATAGAAAATATCATATGATTAGAAAACAAATTCCGAATGGACTTCTACAAATCAACTACATTTCTACTAATAACAATGTTGCCAATATATTCACAAAACCAGTAACTCTAGAAAATTTCAAGAAAAAGCATGCTCTTCTCACCATACATCTAAGATGATATTCAACTTCTCTATCAAAGCGGGATAATTACGTCATTTAATCTCGATAGAGAAGTTATCCTTTTAGTGGGAGTTTAGTAACTAGTGATTTACTAGTTAAAAGTATAACTTCCCTATGAGAAATACATGTGAATTTTCAAAACAAAATGATTCATTACACTCTGATATGTGTGTATTGAGTGATGAGTTCTGCTTATTGAAACAAAACCACCTGGATTTAGTGCAGCCTGATCAGCAGCCGAAATGAACTATTCATCAGGATTACTACAGCTTCATTTTGATGCTTGAAATCTAGTTTATCGTTGAGCCCCCTCGATCTGACAGGTAAAGATCTTGTCATCCATCCTAAGCTGAAACACAGACAATATTGGACTAAATAAGCAACTGCGTTAATGCAGTTGTGTGCGAGTTGTTACTGGTTTTGCTGATTTACTTTGGACTCATGTCAGGAGGAGTGCCGAAGTTCATGCTGGAGACAGAATTCATCACTGCTTCGGTACCTTCCAATGCAACTGTTTTTTGCAGCTATGTAAGCTTCATGTTCTTTCAGCATAGTTTCTGGGATGTGGAGTTGTAAAACCAGGGAAATAGACTTCACCGCAAAGCATACATCAATCGGCATTTGCTTCTCAAGTGGCACTGTTTTGATTCAGGCAATGAAAATTTCAATTTTTTTTGTAAAATACTTTTATTTATTTGCAAATTAATCAAGAATATGAAAAACTTCTTAAGATTGTAACGTTTGTCATACTCTAAAATCTTAATTGTACCTATTACTAGAAATGAGAATTTTATTGAACTATAATAATTACAAATTTATTTAATTTTTTGAAAAGAAGTGATTGTTTGAATTGATTTTTTTTTAAATATTCACATCTCACAGCACTTTAATAATTATTTTAATATATATATATATATATATATATATATATTCTAAAAATATGAAAAATCTTATGTCTACAAAGATTACATAAAGTATGTAAAGCAATGAAACATATTTTGATTTAAATAAATTCATATTTAGATCACTCACATATATATATATATATATATATATATATATTCTGGAATGACTTTAAACATGTACAGATTATTTATATAAAAATTACTCAAAAGATTAAAATGTGTATATTGCTAATTGGAACTATATATTTGTAATTTTATGTATAAAGTACAAATATTATTTGATTCAATTTTTTTCTATGGTAAACTGCATACACTAAAAACCAGAGAAGAGATATTTGTCGTCTAATATAATTTAAATATGGACCATCTCTATTTTTATACAAATTTACATTACCAAATGCATCTGATAAATTAGATTTTTTGTAAAACATATATTCACACGTGTAACTATCATTATGTGCTGACATGTATGGATAGTTGACACTACATTATTGATCGAAAATTTATTGTTACAAAATATTGGTCGTAAAATTGTGTGGCTATTGAAACTTCTTTAACTATAATGTGGTCTAAAAAAACAAGTATCCAGATCTCAACAGAATTAAAATACTCATTTTAATATTATTTCGAATTCTATACAATTGAAAATCATTTTGATTGCTCAATTCTAATGATTTCATATCTCTAATTACATAATTAAAATTTCATCTTTTACCTAAATATTTTATAGCTTCTAACATGACATTAAAGCTTTGCACCTTTGAATTTTCCATTTAAGTTCAAATTGATTAAAATTATTTTTTTGTAATATTTAATACATTAACTAATTTTGATGCAATTTAGTTTTGAAAACTCAAATCACAACAACACTTGCAAAATCATTAAAAACTTTTAGGATTCAATGAAATGTTTTCATCAAAGAAAGAAATAAAGAATTTGAAAGATTTTAGTGATATTGTATTTGAAGTTTTTGCAATTGTCTTAACAGTTGCTTGTAGTCATAAAGTAGCTTAATTAGACCTCTTGGATAAAAATAAGATTCAATATATACAGCAATATATTGGATTAAAATCTCTAATATGAAAGCTGAAGTAAAAAACGTAACGACAATCCACAATAATATAATAAAAGTGTTAAAAATAATTGTTACAACTCCAAGGAACTAACCTTATTTGATGTTCATAATAAACAAGCTTATTCTAAATGCACTGATAGTAAATAAATAAATAAATATATGTAGTTAAATTTAATAAAAATATTATTGACATACATTACACATATTTTAATATTTTTTATATTTAAAAATAAAATAATTTATATTAATAAATAAAATAGAAGTATCAATTCTTAGCTAAGTTTTTCTTTTTTTTTCTTTTTTTCTTTGATATTTTCTTGTAATATTTTTATTAATTTTTAATTTTTTATAAAATATTAATAATATATATGCACATACATAGAGAATTGTTAAATTGATCCAAGTATTTATTAAATTAACATATCCATTTTAACCACTATCAAAAACTTCTCCACTAGATTTGTATTGATTGAAAACTAATAAAAAAATGATTGGATCTACAACCAATGATGGTAGATGAATTGATTTAGTAAGTGCATGGATCTATTTAACAATTCCTTATATATATATATATATATATATATATATACATACATTTATTGAAATATTGGAAACATTAAAATTTAAAATGTTTTTTTTTTGTAAGATGATTTTAATTTTGTAATTAAAATGATTTAAATTTAAATTTTTGTATTAATTAAAATTTCAATAAAATATATAAATTTATTAATTTTAATTTAAATTATTTTAATATATATCTATATATATATATATAGAGAGAGAGAGAGAGAGAGAGAGAGAGAGAGATAAATAAAATTATCATTTTATATTTTATTTGTACATGAAGATGTCTTTATTTACGTCTTGGTAGTTACAAGTTGGTCCTTGGTTGTAAATCCTTGGCTTTCATCTCACAATACTGATGCTTGTGTTTGTATGTATATGTGTATGAGAGAGAGTAAGAATTAGCAATGTCTTTGTTTCATGTTGTGTCATTTAACTTGTTACAAGATAATAATCATAGATTGTAATATTATGTGTTTAGTAGTATGATGTGATACATTGATTGTTTGTGGAGAAGGTAGATATTAGTATATGATTGATACATTACTAGTCTTGTCTATACTAAATTCTTGAAGCACTTCTTTAGCAATGCCAACAACTACTTCTTCAATGGCCAAAGATTCTTGCACGTTGTCCATTTTTCCTTGTTGGTAATTCCACTTATGAGATCATCTTACACATTGCATTCCTCTCTAAATCAAACTTGTACTAAAAAAATTCTATTAAGATTAGATATTTTTTTTTCAAAAGTTATGAATCACTATCTTAAGCTAAGGTCTGTTTTTATAGCAATGTAATACATTGAGATGAAATATATACTTAATAATGTGGACAAATACTTTCAAAAGAATTGAATTACATCTTAATTGCACCATACTTAACCTCCTGTGGTGTATTACTCTCATAAGTTGATGAGATTTTTTTCCACATATAATATACCTATGTGTCTAAGCACATACTTGCCACTAAAAGAAGATATTTGCATTGAAAGGTAATCATGTATTTTTTAATGATCCTAATTTATGAAACCTAAGCATAAACTTAGTAGCAAAATAAGTTAAAAGAATATTTGTAGAAAATCAACAAACACATTTGTAATCATGAAAATGGATACATAATGCAAGCATTATATTACAGTAAATATATTGACATATTTCAAGGTACAATTCTTCAATTGATATGTTTAATAAAATTATCTTTATTATCTTTTAATTTTTATATGTTAAACAAATCTTTCTCAAATCCACCATATTTTCAATTCTTTAGCCATATTATAGAAGCTATTAATTAACAATCTTTATAAACACATCCATACTTCACCATAAAGTGTGCTACTACATATCAACAATAGTAAAGGTATTAGCAATGAGATACCAATATACTATTCTACAAGAAGGCTTTATCATAAAAAGTACAGTCTATAACCATCATTTTATTTTTTGTTGTAGTAAAAAAGTACTTTGAATAGTACATTAAATGTCGATAATTTCAAAGCCCTGCTTAACAACTCTTAATAAGCATGTGTTTTTCCTATAGTATGGAATATTGTACTTCATGTGGATCTTTGTTCAACAATATTTTTTTATGCTCATTTTTCCTCTTCTCTAGCTGCAATTGCAATGTCTTCAATATTGCTTTGTACCTCTTAATATTAAATTGCAATATCTTTATCTCATAACAATGATCAAACATTGCATTTGATTCTAGTTCTAGAAACCTATGAAATAAGAAACTTAACAATGTCACATATCCATTATTTACATTTAGAGATAAGTTATTAAAGTCAATAGAAATAGAATATGCATTGATAATAATATATAAAAAATTACAACTAAATTCTTATTGTGATTCCATCATCACAAAATTGCTTAATTTAGAGACTTTTTACCAAATACCTTCAATCTTAGAAAGCATTACAATTTTGTTTAGCTTTATGGTTTGAACAAAATCCAATATCAATCTTTAAACACAATACTTATTTACCAATATTACCTTTTTTTAATATATCTTTTAATAAAATAATTTATTAGATGACTACTCCAAAGATGACACTTGAAGCATTTACAACTTTTCTATATCCAATTTTGTGTTCTACTTTGAAAATCAACATTCATGCATCATTTCTAATTCATTTTTTAACCTACATTGATTTTTTGTTTATAATGACGTGCCTTTCTTTACATGTCTCTTTCTATCAAGCTTTAAATTCACTCATTCAAGCTCAAGCACTAAGAGAACACCAGGCCATCCTTGCTTCAAAAATGTGTCATGTTAATTGATCCATTTGATCATATTTGTTGTGTATCTAGTTTGCTAAGTGATGTTATTTTAGGTGGCATAACTAGCCAAAGCTATCTCTTTCTCCTTCTTTATCTTATAAATTATTTCCTTACAAAATTAATTTACAAGATATTATTCAAAAATTTGTCTTAAGAATAACAAAGCAGCTACATCCAAAGAACAAAATCTAACATTGTCTCATCTATGATCTTATTCAAACTAAACTCCATTGATTGTGTCTTGCCAAACCACTTCAAAAGTTCTATTGTATTAACTTCAAATCATTTTTTTATCAAATGTGGATTCATATAGCCTCTGTGAAGCCTAAAATCTCTCTCAAAAGACTTTCTATCTCTTAGTAGAGGTGGTAATAGCTGCATCTTTAATTTCAATGGTATTTTTTTGAGCATAACTATCTTCTCTATCAACTTTCATTTTTTGGCTATAGATGTGTCTTCCATCCTATTAGCTATAGTCTTTTCTTTGATTAATTTATATATTTGAATTGTCATTGCCATTTGTCAAATCCAACACATATACAACAATCACTATATTGACTTATACAAATCTAAGATTTACAAAACTACCATATACCATACATAAACTTTGAATTTGTGCAATAGAGCTTACCATTGCTAAAAGAAAAAGATAATACTAGTGATGCCAATGATGCCAATGTCTTTAATCTACTTATTTATTCATTATCAAAACTTAGTTCCTAACTTGACAATTGGCATATCTCTTTACTCACTTATTATGTTTAATTGATTTAGAATAAGGTAGTAAAAAAAATTGGCAGTAATAAAAGTGATAGTATAACTTGGATATAGAATAAGTAGTCTAAAAGTCTATAATTTTTACAAAAGAGTGCACATCAAAGTGGCCACCAATACTTCCAAACTATCTAGTTAACTATTGAAACATCCATCAAGAAGATGTGTAGATTTCAAAAGTTGACACGCACTAAAGAAATTAACAACGTTCTAATAAATAAAATTTCACATGGTGAATTATTACCAAGCATATAATCAATACTTGTAATTATCTAAATAAAAAAAATATTTATAATTAAATAAAAGTACATAAATTTGATAATATCTTATAGAAAAGCTTTTTAGAAGCTTAGTAGATGCAAATTTGACTTTATATATATTTGTAGTTAATTATTAGGTTGAAAACTTGGCCAACCAATTGATCACTTGTGGTACAAGTTGGCCATGTGGTGCACATATAGGAAACTTAACTTATAAGTTAGACATGTGTTGGAGGTCTTATAGAATGTTGTCATGTAGCTCCTAATTAGATAGTATATATAGAAATCAAACT